>NC_088419.1:69567717-69867717 GCF_034236695.1 Oncorhynchus nerka
AGATGGGCGGCTCTGGCAGTTCCGGACAGGGGGGAGACTCTGGAAGCGCTGGACAGGAGGGAGACTCTGGAAGCGCTGGACAGGAGGGAGCACCAGAAGTGAGGAGACAGAGAGACAGCCTGGTGCGTGGGGCTGCCACCGGAGGCCTGGTGCGTGGAGGAGGCCCCGGGAGGACCAGACCGTGGAGCGCACTGGAGGTCTCGAGCACCAAGCCTGCACAACCTGTCCTGGTGGCGGGGTGGAACAGACCGCACTGGGCAGTGCTGGCGAACCGGGGACACCGTGCGTAGGGCTGGTGCCATATAACCCGGAACGAGGAGACGCACTGGAGACCAGATGCGCTGAGCCGGCTTCATTTCTCCTGGCTCGATGCCCACTCTAGCCCGGCCGATACGAGGAGCTGCGATGTAGCGCACCGGGCTATGCCTGCGCACTGGGGACACCGTACGCCTCACGGCATAACACGGTGCCTGCCCGGTCCACCTCTCTCCACGGTAAGCACGGGGAGTTGGCTCAGTTCTCCTACCTAACATAGCCACACTCCCCGTGTGGCCCCCCCAAGACATTTTTATGACTGCCTCTCGTCCCTGTTGCGCTGCCGTGCTAACTCCTCGTAATGCCGCCGCTCTGCTTTGGCTGCCTCCAGCTCTTCCCTGGGGCGGCGATATTCCCCAGCCTGTGCCCAGGGTCCCTTTCCGTCCAAAATCTCCTCCCATGTCCAGGAGTCCAGAACCCTCTGCTCCTGGTTACCACGCTGCTTGGTCCGGTTGTGGTGGGTGATTCTGTAACGAATCTCCTCTTCGTCTGAGGAAGAGTAAGAAGGATCGGACCAATACGCAGCGCGGTAAGTGTTTGTCATATTTTTTATTAGAACTGAGCACTACACAAAATGAAAACTAAACAGTTCCGTGTGGAAAACACAGACACAGAAAATAATCAGCCACAACCAAAATGGGGAAAACAGGCTACCTAAGTATGACTCTCAATCAGAGACAACGATCGACAGCTGCCTCTGATTGAGAACCATACCAGGCCAAACACAGAAATACAACATAGAAAAATGAACATAGACTACCCGCCCCAACTCACGCCCTGACCATACTAACACAAAGACAATAAAGGAACTAAGGTCAGAACGTGACAACATCAGCATCTTTGTCAAATTAGACATGAGAAAATATCTCATGATTTAATTGTAATTGCATGTATTTTTCTTACAGAACTCATAATTATCAAACCTGAAATCATATCATGATTTTTCCCATTTAAAGCATAACCTATGTTTCTGCATATATTTATTTCCGGCGCAGACAGAGATGGCCGCATCGCTTCGCGTTCCTAGGAAACTATGCAGTTTTTTGTTTTTTTACGTGTTATTTCTTACATTAGTACCCCAGGTCATCTTAGGTTTCAATACATACAGTCGAGAAGAACTACTGAATAAAAGAGCAGTGTCAACTCACCATCAGTACGACCAAGAATATGACTTTCGCGAAGCGGATCCTGTGTTCTGCCTTTCACCCAGGACAACGGAATGGATCCCAGCCGGCGACCCCAAAATAACGACTTCGTAAAAGAGGGAAACGAAGCGGTCTTCTGGTCAGACTCCGGAGACGGGCACATCGTGCACCACTCCCTAGTATACTTCTCGCCAATGTCCAGTCTCTTGACAACAAGGTTGATGAAATCCGAGCAAGGGTAGCATTCCAGAGGGACATCAGAGACTGTAACGTTCTTTGCTTCACGGAAACATGGCTCACTGGAGAGACGCTATCGGAGTCGGTGCAGCCAGCTGGTTTCTCCGCGCATCGCGCCGACAGAAACAAACATCTTTCTGGTAAGAAGAGGGGCGGGGGCGTATACTTCATGGTTAACGGGACGTGGTGTGGCCACAACAACATACAGGAACTCAAGACCTTCTGTTCACCTGATTTAGAATTCCTCACAATCAAATGTCGACCGCATTATCTACCAAGGGAATTCTCTTCGATTATAATCACAGCCGTATATATTCCCCCCCAAGCAGACACATCGATGGCTCTGAACGAACTTTATTTGACTCTTTGCAAACTGGAATCCATACATCCTGAGGCTGCATTCATTGTAGCTGGGGATTTTAACAAGGCTAATCTGAAAACAAGACTCCCTAAATTGTATCAGCATATCGATTGCGCAACCAGGGCTGGCAAAACCTTGGATCATTGCTATTCTAACTTCCGCGACGCATATAAGGCCCTGCCCCGCCCTCCTTTCGGAAAAGCTGACCACGACTCCATTTTGTTGCACCCTGCCTACAGACAGAAACTAAAACAAGAAGCTCCCACGCTGAGGTCTGTCCAACGCTGGTCCGACCAATCTGATTCCACACTCCAAGACTGCTTCCATCACGTGGACTGGGATATGTTTCAGACAAGCGTCAGACAACAACATTGACGAATACGCTGATTCGGTGTGCGAGTTCATTAGAACGTGCGTTGAAGATGTCGTTCCCATAGCAACGATTAAAACATTCCCAAACCAGAAACCGTGGATTGATGGCAGCATTCGTGTGAAACTGAAAGCGCGAACCACTGCTTTTAATCAGGGCAAGGTGACCGGAAACATGACCGAATACAAACAGTGTAGCTATTCCCTCCGCAAGGCAATCAAACAAGCTAAGCGTCAGTATAGAGACAAAGTAGAATCTCAATTCAACAGCTCAGACACAAGAGGTATGTGGCAGGGTCTACAGTCAATCACGGATTACAAAAAGAAAACCAGCCCCGTCACGGACCAGGATGTCTTGCTCCCAGGCAGACTAAATAACTTTTTTTGCCCGCATTGAGGACAATACAGTGCCACTGACACGGCCTGCAAAAAAAACATGCAGCCTCTCCTTCACTGCAGCCGAGGTGAGTAAAACATTTAAACGTGTTAACCCTCGCAAGGCTGCAGGCCCAGACGGCATCCCCAGCCGCGCCCTCAGAGCATGCGCAGACCAGCTGGCTGGTGTGTTTACGGACATATTCAATCAATCCCTATCCCAGTCTGCTGTTCCCACATGCTTCAAGAGGGCCACCATTGTTCCTGTTCCCAAGAAAGCTAAGGTAACTGAGCTAAACGACTACCGCCCCGTAGCACTCACTTCCGTCATCATGAAGTGCTTTGAGAGACTAGTCAAGGACCATATCACCTCCACCCTACCTGACACCCTAGACCCACTCCAATTTTCTTACCGCCCAAATAGGTCCACAGACGATGCAATCTCAACCACACTGCATACTGCCCTAACCCATCTGGACAAGAGGAATACCTATGTGAGAATGCTGTTCATCGACGACAGCTCGGCATTTAACACCATAGTACCCTCCAAGCTCGTCATCAAGCTCAAGACCCTGGGTCTCGACCCCGCCTTGTGCAACTGGGTACTGGACTTCCTGACGGGCCGCCCCCAGGTGGTGAGGGTAGGCAACAACATCTCCACCCCGCTGACCCTCAACCCTGGGGCATCACAAGGGTGCGTTCTGAGCCCTCTCCTGTACTCCCTGTTCACCCACGACTGCGTGGCCACGCACGCCTCCAACTCAATCATCAAGTTTGCTGACGACACAACAGTGGTAGGCTTGATTACCAACAACGACGAGACGGCCTACAGGGAGGAGATGAGGGCCCTCGGAGTGTGGTGTCAGGAAAATAACCTCACACTCAACGTCAACAAAACTAAGGAGATGATTGTGGACTTCAGGAAACAGCAGAGGGAACACCCCCCTATCCACATCGATGGAACAGTAGTGGAGAGGGTAGTAAGTTTTAAGTTCCTCGGCATACACATCACAGACAAACTGAATTGGTCCACCCACACAGACAGCATCGTGAAGAAGGCTCAGCAGCGCCTCTTCAACCTCAGGAGGCTGAAGAAATTTGGCTTGTCACCAAAAGCACTCACAAACCTCTACAGATGCACAATCGAGAGCATCCTGGCGGGCTGTATCACCGCCTGGTACGGCAACTGCTCCGCCCACAACCGTAAGGCTCTCCAGAGGGTAGTGAGGTCTGCACAACGCATCACCGAGGGCAAACTACCTGCCCTCCAGGACACCTACACCACCCGATGTTACAGGAAGGCCATAAAGATCATCAAGGACAACAACCACCCGAGCCACTGCCTGTTCACCCCGCTATCATCCAGAAGGCGAGGTCAGTACAGGTGCATCAAAGCTGGGACCGAGAGACTGAAAAACAGCTTCTATCTCAAGGCCATCAGACTGTTAAACAGCCACCACTAACATTGAGTGGCTGCTGCCAACACACTGACTCAACTCCAGCCACTTTAATAATGGGAATTGATGGGAAATGATGTAAAATATATCACTAGCCACTTTAAACAATGCTACCTAATATAATGTTTACATACCCTACATTATTCATCTCATATGTATACGTATATACTGTACTCTATATCATCTACCGCATCTTTATGTAATACATGTATCACTAGCCACTTTAACTATGCCACTTTGTTTACATACTCATCTCATATGTATATACTGTACTCGATACCATCTACTGTATCTTGCCTATGCCGCTCTGTACCATCACTCATTAATATATCTTTATGTACATATTCTTTATCCCCCTACACTTGTGTGTATAAGACAGTAGTTTTGGAATTGTTAGTTAGATTACTTGTTGGTTATTACTGCATTGTCGGAACTAGAAGCACAGGCATTTCACTACACTCGCATTAACATCTGCTAACCATGTGTATGTGACAAATAACATTTGATTTGATTTGATTTGATTTGCACCAGTTACATCCAACATGGCAGCCGAACACAGCCAGCATATTCTAAACAGGCGACCCAATCACAGCCAAAGAAAATTGTTACTTGGCAACATAGAGTAAAACAGTTCCTCACTCCAGCGTTGGCATGTGCTATACATTTATACATGAACATCAGGCATTCCAGGGCTTCTGAAGGTTCCTCTCTCCACTTACAGAGTCTACACTGAGACACATGATACGTATGCTGCTTATTAAACAGAGCTTACTGTAATTAACCCTCACAGATGCTTCAGTCTTCTCCTCTCAGAGTGATGAGTGAAGAGTAATGGGTTTCATAATGTGTTACAGATAAATGACAGCCTGTTGAAAAGCAAGAATACAGGAACACACTTCCAACAAACTCAATTAAGCCAAACACTGTTTAGCCCTGTTTGCTGAACTTGGTAAATTATTCACAAAGTCCTTGCTGAGAATCTGTCATTAAAGCATCATCTTCAAAGTTCTTAAATTGCCACAGTATTTATCAAGTCCCTGTGAAGTTAATGTACGTGATATGGCAGTATAATTATGTCTTATATTCAGTAATATAGGATAATTAATATATACATTATACAGTACACTAGATGTGATTAAAGACGGTGCTGTGCAATATAGCTGAGAACATGTGAAAAATCATCTTATCGGTCAACATACACATCTGGTAGGTGAAACCAGGGGAGGCCATTGAGACAGGATATGAAAGGAGGTCTTTCTCTGTGTTTACCTGTTTACACTAGGAAGACAGAGCAGATAGGACAAGTCATCCTGAAGTGAATCAACATGTTGAAAGATTAAGAATAAGATTGAGATTGGGATAAATGACACCTTTTTTAATTCATCAGCATCCTTTTTTTAACCATGCCAGTAAAACAAGGAAGCATTGTAATTAAATTAGTATAACTTCAGTGTAGATTTACATTTTAGTCATTTAGCAGACGCTCTTAACCAGATCGACTTACTGGAGAAACTAGAATTAGAAAATACCTTGCTCAAGGACACATTGATAGAGTTTTCACCTAGTCGGCTTGGGGATTCGAACCAGCGACCTTTCGGTTACTGGCCCAATACTCTTAACAGAAATAAATAACATACAGGTACAGTATTAAAGCTGAGCAGACAGACTAAATGTGGCATAACCCAGCCATGCAAAAAGGCAGGAAGCAACGTTTACCCTGCACTTATTGCAAGCTAAAAGTGGTATCAGGAGCTGGTCCTTGACTGTGAATGGTCCTGGTTCTGCATGTCTAGGCCTCCAACACCTCACTCTAGACCTGCAAAGCACACAGAACATAGAATGTGTTTTACAGAAAGATCTGGCAGCAAGTATGTCTTTCTCTCTCCGCTCCCTTGCCAATTAGTGTTCTTCCTCACTTCAAAAAGCACCCTCCTCCACATTCCCATTCTGGCATGCAGAGCACAGCACCTTCCTCTTTCTGTTCTATTCTGTTCTCAACCTGCTCTACCTCACCAGGCTGGACACACAGGGACACAAACATGAAAAGAAACCTAAAAAAAGGGCTGATCTTCCCATTTTTAAACATGGAGAGTTGATTTTTACAGTCTCCAGCTGGACTTTTCCTTCAGCGTGTGGAAGCAATCAGTTAACAGAGAGAAAGAAAGGGAAGGAGAGAGAGAAGGGGAGAGAGGAGAGAGAGAGGAAACTGAAAGTGAGAGAGAAAGAGAGAGAGAGAAGGGAGAGAAATTAATAGAGAGAGAGAGAGAAAGGGAGAGCAAGAGAATGAAAATTGAGCAATCACAGACTGGTGCATCACCAAACCCCTAGGATCATTTATGGAACTCTTAAAATGCTTGTTAAAATAAATCCTGGTGTGAGTGCTTGGGCAATTGTCCACCAATTGATGCAGCATTGTTGCTTTTTTTGTCGGTGAGGATGAAGGGTCAGTTTGTGAAAATTGAAACATTTCCTTTGTGTGTCTGGCCTACATGCCCCTCATCAACCCAGGAAAGCCACTTCAAAGCCTGTTAGTCACTCAACGACTGGCCCAATGGAGTGGATTGTAAGAGAACACAATTTCCACATCTTTGTCTCATATTGGTTCAAATGATGTACCCAGGAAGTCATTGTCAACCATATGACTGAAATTATGTGACTGTGATGTCTGTGTGCAGTTGGCTTCAGAATTTAAATAGACCAACCAACCGCCCATCCAATAATAGCTATTTATTTTCTGTGTTCTCTATCATCCAACATTTCATGACGTGTGTCCCAGTAGAGTACACTAGTAGACATACTAGCGCGTGGGGAAATCCCTCTTTGAACAGGCACGATCGTCTTCATCCACCACATGGGGTTTGAGTGAATGTGTACATATGAAAGTTCAAATATACTGTAGTGAGTCATTAAAGTGTGAATTTCTCTGTGTGTGCATATGTGGTATGTACCTCCATGCTTACGTGGACTAGTATGCATGTGAATGTCTGTGTGTAGCATCGGTGAGATACAAAAGCCTCTTTAAACCTGGCTAGGACACTTGGTGCTCCCAGGGGCAGAGTATGACTCTGCTGTGCCCCCGTTGGGCCTGTAGGCCTGATGGATGTGTTCTGTCCAGGCAAGGTGGCCCTGTGCTTTCATCAGGCTGTCTACAGGCAGACAGGCCAGGAGCGATGGAGAAGCATCACATGCTTCCTGCACTGGAGATAAAACGACCATCCTATGTCACCACGCGGGAGATAAAACAACTCTGCTCTTCACAGATCATACATCAACGTTATGCAGACTGAGGACAGGAAACTGCAAGGTATGCTGGGTAAGTGACACACCTAAGAGATGGATGTCTTTAATCTGAGGAGTAAACATAAATTATCCTGCAGCACGGGAGACTCTTAACCATGGGAAGACATTTTCAAGTGAGGAGATCTAGAAATGTATGTTGAAGTGCAACAAAGAATAACAGCAGAAATGACTGTAATAACCATACAACTACTGATAATGGTAATTAATGTATCTCATTTTGATTTTTCACTGTGAACCTGGCATGTTTTACTGTATAAATCTGATATCTGACATAAAACATGTCCTTTGTTAGTGTACGTACGTCTGTGGCCAGAGACGCCCCGCTGGGATTTGGCATGTACAGACTGAGTAAAAGGCACAAGATGACACACACCCAAAAATGTTTTGTGGAGGTGCTGACTAACAGAGTCAACTATAAAAAGAAAGAAAGTCAAGAAGGCACTGCGTGCCGATACGTTGGTTGCTATACCCATTTCTATCGAGTACAGGCTTAAATTAATGAACAACAGAGACAGAATGCAATATGGGATTTTATGAAATCATTTGGGGTAATGCTCCTCAGAGCCAGATTCTGATGACAGGTAGCCATTTGCTGGGCAGCTGGCATCAAACCCACCGCTAGGGTAAAGGAGTTCCAATGTTGGGCCTTAAGGTTATTATAGCTGGTGCTGGTGCTGGTGGTGGGGAGGTGAATGGTTGTCGACAACTGTTGCTGAAAAACAGCAAGTGAGAGAACATAGATAAGTTGACGTATAAATACATCCCAAGATTTACACCCATTGGTTGAGAGGGAGGAAAGTGATAATTGCAGGACTGAGTCCATAGGTTAAACAGCAAGTTGCAGAATGTGCATTATTGTTCCGTGCTTATAGGCTGAAGGTAAATAGGTGAATGACATTCTGCACATGGCTCATAGCAAAGAGAAGAATGAGACGCTATGCTGATTATGATACATTTGTATCCATGCCCACTATGCCAGTAGAATAGGAAACAAAGTGAATTTTGTTATGCTGCTTGATGAAGTTTAAAGAACATTCAGACCAGCCTTCCTGAGTGAACTTTTGTAAACAACATTAAATGTTTGTGAACATAATTACAGTGTGTGACTTTCTTTCTGTATGTACAGACTGGATGACAGACTGACACCTCCCTCAGTGACACTCTTCATCTGAAGGTGAAATGGTTTTCCTGTTTCACCTTTACTGGCACCATAATGACTCATCAACAGCAGTACTCTTTTACCGCCTTTAAAGATATTCTATGAGAACGCAAATCAGCTGTCACCCAACTTAAAGGGGTCTCTTCAGCCCTCTTATCTGGTGTGTGTGTTTGTGTGTGAGCGTTGCTGGAGACGGATAGGGTTGTGGACGGTAATAATATACTCTGGGTGGAAGGGGTCTGACAAACAGCTGACAGACTTGTTTGGCGGTTCCTCCTGTGTTCTCCACATTTCAAGTACAATTACACTTGATTGTTCTGTTATCCAGTGAGTGCTCTGAGCTCCAGTCACCCTGTCATCCTACTCTTTGCCACTTACCCAAATGTGGTTTTCATATCCCTAACATGGTTTAGATTTCTCAGAGGAGCAGGGCTGCGTTTCCCCCCTCTGTGACCGTGAACTGGGCCGCTGGGTGGATTACGGCGTGGTTGAGACACCCGCTGCTCGCGGGGGACTGTTTATTTGGAGAGCTAGCCCTCACTCCTGCTGCAACACTACCACCCAGATGAGAGCACTACATGCCTTAACTATTGGAGTTTGAAATGAGGCACTATTAAAATGAATGACCTCCATTAAAGCAGTATTAGCTAGAGGACAGATGCCTTTGCCGGTGGGGTGAATGTGGAAAGCAGGGGGGGGACACTTGACCCGACACACAAGTGCCTGAATAAACAGCTTGGCAGGTTTTCTTTCTCTCCATCTCTCTTTCTAAAGTCCCACTGCGACTGCCATCAAGATTACAACCACCTGGCAGTGCAGTCCAGCTCCCCCTTCACCAAACATTTTAATCATGGATGAAATTAATTTATATGTTGCAATAATTGTCCCTAATTGTTTCTTTGAAAGGAGTGAGGCCGGCAGCATCTGGCTGACATATGGCTGCCTGCCCGCCCGCCTGGCTGTTGGGAGAGTGACTTTGTGCCCAGCATGAAAATGCTGGCCCTAATCCTTTCCCTAATGCCCTTTGAGCTGTAATGGAGGTATGTCTTGGTATTGACCTGCTGGCTGAGGAGGTTGCCTGAGTACCCGGGGTAGGTGTAATGTGCTAATCCTCTCCCCCAGTATGTGTGAGCCCCAGTGGATCTGTGTCAACACAGGGCCTGGCTGTCTGGTCTGGACCTGTTTTTTTAGCTCAGGAATTCAGCAGCACAACTCTTTATTCTGGAGTTCTCCTGTCTGATGACACATTTCATACTAATTATTCTGGATTTCTGTCTGATTACACATTCCATACTCCTTACGCTGGAGTTCCCCTGTCTGATGACACATTCCATACTCCTTACTCTGGAGTTCCCCTGTCTGATGACACATTCCATACTCCTTACTCTGGAGTTCTCCTGTCTGATGACACATTCCATACTCCTTACTCTGGAGTTCTCCTGTCTGATGACACATTCCACACTCCTTACTCTGGAGTTCCCCTGTCTGATGACACATTCCATACTCCTTACTCTGGAGTTCTGTCTGATGACACATTCCATACTCCTTACTCTGAGTTCCCCTGTCTGATGACACATTCCATACTCCTTACTCTGGAGTTCCCCCGTCTGATGACACATTCCACACTCCTTACTCTGAGTTCCCCTGTCTGATGACACATTCCATACTCCTTACTCTGGAGTTCTGTCTGATGACACATTCCACACTCCTTACTCTGAGTTCTCCTGTCTGATGACACATTCCACACTCCTTACTCTGAGTTCCCCTGTCTGATGACACATTCCATACTCCTTACTCTGGAGTTCTGTCTGATGACACATTCCACACTCCTTACTCTGAGTTCCCCTGTCTGATGACACATTCCATACTCCTTACTCTGGAGTTCTGTCTGATGACACATTCCATACTCCTTACTCTGGAGTTCCCCCGTCTGATGACACATTCCATACTCCTTACTCTGAGTTCCCCTGTCTGATGACACATTCCATACTCCTTACTCTGGAGTTCTGTCTGATTACACATTCCATACTCCTTACTCTGGAGTTCTGTCTGATGACACATTCCATACTCCTTACTCTGGAGTTCTCCTGTCTGATGACACATTCCACACTTCTTACTCTGGAGTTCTCCTGTCTGATGACACATTCCACACTCCTTACTCTGAGTTCTCCTGTCTGATGACACATTCCACACTCCTTACTCTGAGTTCCCCTGTCTGATGACACATTCCATACTCCTTACTCTGGAGTTCTGTCTGATGACACATTCCATACTCCTTACTCTGGAGTTCCCCCGTCTGATGACACATTCCATACTCCTTACTCTGAGTTCCCCTGTCTGATGACACATTCCATACTCCTTACTCTGGAGTTCTGTCTGATGACACATTCCATACTCCTTACTCTGGAGTTCTCCTGTCTGATGACACATTCCACACTCCTTACTCTGGAGTTCTCCTGTCTGATGACACATTCCACACTCCTTAATCTGGAGTTCCCCTGTCTGATGACACATTCCATACTCCTTACTCTGGAGTTCCCCTGTCTGATGACACATTCCATACTCCTTAGTCTGGAGTTCTACTGTCTGATGACACATTCCATACTCCTTAATCTGGAGTTCCCCTGTCTTATGACACATTCCATACTCCTTAGTCTGGAGTTCTACTGTCTGATGACACATTCCATACTCCTTCATCTGGAGTTCCCCTGTCTGATGACACATTCCATACTCCTTAGTCTGGAGTTCTACTGTCTGATGACACATTCCATACTCCTTACTCTAGAGTTCTCCTGTCTGATTACACATTCCATACACCTTACTCTGGAGTTCTCCTGTCTTATGACACATTCCATACTCCTTAGTCTGGAGTTCTACTGTCTGATGACACATTCCATACTCCTTCATCTGAGTTCCCCTGTCTGATGACACATTCCATACTCCTTACTCTGGAGTTCTCCTGTCTTATGACACATTCCATACTCCTTAGTCTGGAGTTCTACTGTCTGATGACACATTCCATACTCCTTCATCTGGAGTTCCCCTGTCTGATGACACATTCCATACTCCTTACTCTGAGTTCTCCTGTCTGATGACACAATCCATACTCCTTACTCTGGAGTTCTCCTGTCTTATGACACATTATATACTCCTTACTCTGCAGTTCTCCTGTCTGATGACACATTCCATACTCCTTACTCTGGAGTTCTCCTCTCTGATTACAAATTCCATACTCCTTACTCTGGTGTTCTCCTGTCTGATTACACATTCCACACTCCTTACTCTGGAGTTCCCTGTCTGATGACACATTCCACACTCCTTAATCTGGAGTTCCCTGTCTGATGACAAATTCCATACTCCTTAATCTGAGTTCTCCTGTCTGATGACACATTCCATACTCCTTACTCTGGAGTTCCCCTGTCTGATGACACATTCCATACTCCTTAATCTGGAGTTCTCCTGTCTGATGACACATTCCATACTCCTTACTCTGGAGTTCCCCTGTATGGTGACACATTCCATACTCCTTAGTCTAGAGTTCCCTTGTCTGATGACACATTCCATACTCCTTAATCTAGAGTTCCCTTGTCTGATGACACATTCCATACTCCTTATTCTGGAGTTCCCCTGTCTGATGACACATTCCATACTCCTTACTCTGAGTTCCCCTGTCTGATGACACATTCCATACTCCTTACTCTGGAGTTCCCCTGTATGGTGACACATTCCATACTCCTTATTCTGGAGTTCCCCTGTCTGATTACACATTCCATACTCCTTACTCTGGAGTTCCCCTGTCTGATGACACATTCCATACTCCTTATTCTGGAGTTCCCCTGTCTGATGACACATTCCATACTCCTTATTCTGGAGTTCCCCTGTCTGATGACACATTCCATACTCCTTACTCTGGAGTTCCCTGTATGGTGACACATTCCATACTCCTTATTCTGGAGTTCCCTGTCTGATTACACATTCCATACTCCTTATTCTGGAGTTCCCCTGTCTGATGACACATTCCAGACTCCTTATTCTGAGTTCCCTGTCTGATGACACATTCCATACTCCTTACTCTGGAGTTCCCTGTATGGTGACACATTCCATACTCCTTACTCTGGAGTTCTCCTGTCTGATGACACATTCCACACTCCTTACTCTGGAGTTCCCTGTATGGTGACACATTCCATACTCCTTAATCTGGAGTTCCCTGTATGGTGACACATTCCATACTCCTTATTCTGAGATCCCCTGTCTGATGACACCATTCCATACTCCTTACTCTGAGTTCCCTGTCTGATGACACATTCCATACTCCTTACTCTGGAGTTCTGTCTGATGACACAATCCATACTCCTTACTCTGAGTTCTCCTGTCTGATGACACATTCTATACTCCTTACTCTGGAGTTCTCCTGCCTGATGACACATTCCATACTCCTTACTCTGGAGTTCTCCTCTCTGATTACACATTCCATACTCCTTACTCTGGAGTTCTCCTGTCTGATTACACATTCCACACTCCTTACTCTGGAGTTCCCTTGTCTGATGACACATTCCATACTCCTTAATCTAGAGTTCCCTTGTCTGATGACACATTCCATACTCCTTAATCTAGAGTTCCCTTGTCTGATGACACATTCCATACTCCTTACTCTGGAGTTCTCCTGTCTGATTACACATTCCATACTCCTTACTCTGGAGTTCTCCTGTCTGATTACACATTCCACACTCCTTACTCTGAGTTCCCTGTCTGATGACACATTCCACACTCCTTACTCTGGAGTTCCCTGTCTGATGACACATTCCACACTCCTTAATCTGAGTTCCCCTGTCTGATGACACATTCCATACTCCTTACTCTGGAGTTCTGTCTGATGACACATTCCATACTCCTTACTCTGGAGTTCTCCTGTCTGATGACACATTCCACACTCCTTACTCTGGAGTTCTCCTGTCTGATGACACATTCCACACTCCTTAATCTGAGTTCCCTGTCTGATGACACATTCCATACTCCTTACTCTGGAGTTCCCTGTCTGATGACACATTCCATACTCCTTAGTCTGGAGTTCTACTGTCTGATGACACATTCCATACTCCTTAATCTGGAGTTCCCCTGTCTTATGACACATTCCATACTCCTTAGTCTGGAGTTCTACTGTCTGATGACACATTCCATACTCCTTAGTCTGGAGTTCTACTGTCTGATGACACATTCCATACTCCTTAATCTGGAGTTCCCCTGTCTTATGACACATTCCATACTCCTTAGTCTGGAGTTCTACTGTCTGATGACACATTCCATACTCCTTCATCTGGAGTTCCCCTGTCTGATGACACATTCCATACTCCTTAGTCTGGAGTTCTACTGTCTGATGACACATTCCATACTCCTTACTCTAGAGTTCTCCTGTCTGATTACACATTCCATACACCTTACTCTGGAGTTCTCCTGTCTTATGACACATTCCATACTCCTTCATCTGGAGTTCCCCTGTCTGATGACACATTCCATACTCCTTACTCTGGAGTTCTCCTGTCTTATGACACATTCCATACTCCTTAGTCTGGAGTTCTACTGTCTGATGACACATTCCATACTCCTTCATCTGGAGTTCCCCTGTCTGATGACACATTCCATACTCCTTACTCTGGAGTTCTCCTGTCTGATGACACAATCCATACTCCTTACTCTGGAGTTCTCCTGTCTTATGACACATTATATACTCCTTACTCTGCAGTTCTCCTGTCTGATGACACATTCCATACTCCTTACTCTGGAGTTCTCCTCTCTGATTACAAATTCCATACTCCTTACTCTGGTGTTCTCCTGTCTGATTACACATTCCACACTCCTTACTCTGAGTTCCCTGTCTGATGACACATTCCATACTCCTTACTCTGAGTTCTCCTGTCTGATGACACATTCCATACTCCTTACTCTGGAGTTCTCCTGTCTGATGACACATTCCACACTCCTTACTCTGGAGTTCCCCTGTCTGATGACACATTCCATACTCCTTACTCTGGAGTTCTGTCTGATGACACATTCCATACTCCTTACTCTGAGTTCCCCTGTCTGATGACACATTCCATACTCCTTACTCTGGAGTTCCCCCGTCTGATGACACATTCCACACTCCTTACTCTGAGTTCCCCTGTCTGATGACACATTCCATACTCCTTACTCTGGAGTTCTGTCTGATGACACATTCCACACTCCTTACTCTGAGTTCTCCTGTCTGATGACACATTCCACACTCCTTACTCTGAGTTCCCCTGTCTGATGACACATTCCATACTCCTTACTCTGGAGTTCTGTCTGATGACACATTCCACACTCCTTACTCTGAGTTCCCCTGTCTGATGACACATTCCATACTCCTTACTCTGGAGTTCTGTCTGATGACACATTCCATACTCCTTACTCTGGAGTTCCCCCGTCTGATGACACATTCCATACTCCTTACTCTGAGTTCCCCTGTCTGATGACACATTCCATACTCCTTACTCTGGAGTTCTGTCTGATTACACATTCCATACTCCTTACTCTGGAGTTCTGTCTGATGACACATTCCATACTCCTTACTCTGGAGTTCTCCTGTCTGATGACACATTCCACACTTCTTACTCTGGAGTTCTCCTGTCTGATGACACATTCCACACTCCTTACTCTGAGTTCTCCTGTCTGATGACACATTCCACACTCCTTACTCTGGAGTTCCCCCGTCTGATGACACATTCCATACTCCTTACTCTGAGTTCCCCTGTCTGATGACACATTCCATACTCCTTACTCTGGAGTTCTGTCTGATGACACATTCCATACTCCTTACTCTGGAGTTCTCCTGTCTGATGACACATTCCACACTCCTTACTCTGGAGTTCTCCTGTCTGATGACACATTCCACACTCCTTAATCTGGAGTTCCCCTGTCTGATGACACATTCTATACTCCTTACTCTGGAGTTCCCCTGTCTGATGACACATTCCATACTCCTTAATCTGGAGTTCCCCTGTTTTATGACACATTCCATACTCCTTAGTCTGGAGTTCTACTGTCTGATGACACATTCCATACTCCTTCATCTGGAGTTCCCCTGTCTGATGACACATTCCATACTCCTTAGTCTGGAGTTCTACTGTCTGATGACACATTCCATACTCCTTAATCTGGAGTTCCCCTGTTTTATGACACATTCCATACTCCTTAGTCTGGAGTTCTACTGTCTGATGACACATTCCATACTCCTTCATCTGGAGTTCCCTGTCTGATGACACATTCCATACTCCTTAGTCTGGAGTTCTACTGTCTGATGACACATTCCATACTCCTTACTCTAGAGTTCTCCTGTCTGATTACACATTCCATACACCTTACTCTGGAGTTCTCCTGTCTTATGACACATTCCATACTCCTTAGTCTGGAGTTCTACTGTCTGATGACACATTCCATACTCCTTCATCTGGAGTTCCCTGTCTGATGACACATTCCATACTCCTTACTCTGGAGTTCTCCTGTCTTATGACACATTCCATACTCCTTAGTCTGGAGTTCTACTGTCTGATGACACATTCCATACTCCTTCATCTGGAGTTCCCCTGTCTGATGACACATTCCATACTCCTTACTCTGGAGTTCTCCTGTCTGATGACACAATCCATACTCCTTACTCTGGAGTTCTCCTGTCTTATGACACATTATATACTCCTTACTCTGCAGTTCTCCTGTCTGATGACACATTCCATACTCCTTACTCTGGAGTTCTCCTCTCTGATTACAAATTCCATACTCCTTACTCTGGTGTTCTCCTGTCTGATTACACATTCCACACTCCTTACTCTGGAGTTCCCCTGTCTGATGACACATTCCACACTCCTTAATCTGAGTTCCCTGTCTGATGACAAATTCCATACTCCTTAATCTGGAGTTCTCCTGTCTGATGACACATTCCATACTCCTTACTCTGAGTTCCCTGTCTGATGACACATTCCATACTCCTTAATCTGGAGTTCTCCTGTCTGATGACACATTCCATACTCCTTACTCTGGAGTTCCCCTGTATGGTGACACATTCCATACTCCTTAGTCTAGAGTTCCCTTGTCTGATGACACATTCCATACTCCTTAATCTAGAGTTCCCTTGTCTGATGACACATTCCATACTCCTTACTCTGGAGTTCCCTGTCTGATGACACATTCCATACTCCTTATTCTGGAGTTCCCTGTCTGATGACACATTCCATACTCCTTATTCTGGAGTTCCCCTGTCTGATGACACATTCCATACTCCTTACTCTGGAGTTCCCTGTATGGTGACACATTCCATACTCCTTATTCTGGAGTTCCCCTGTCTGATTACACATTCCATACTCCTTATTCTGGAGTTCCCTGTCTGATGACACATTCCAGACTCCTTATTCTGGAGTTCCCCTGTCTGATGACACATTCCATACTCCTTACTCTGGAGTTCCCCTGTATGGTGACACATTCCATACTCCTTACTCTGGAGTTCTCCTGTCTGATGACACATTCCACACTCCTTACTCTGGAGTTCCCCTGTATGGTGACACATTCCATACTCCTTAATCTGGAGTTCCCCTGTATGGTGACACATTCCATACTCCTTATTCTGAGATCCCCTGTCTGATGACACCATTCCATACTCCTTACTCTGGAGTTCTCCTGTCTGATTACACATTCCATACTCCTTACTCTGGAGTTCTCCTGTCTGATTACACATTCCACACTCCTTAATCTGGAGTTCCCCTGTCTGATGACACATTCCATACTCCTTACTCTGAGTTCCCCTGTCTCATTACACATTCCATACTCCTTACTCTGAGTTCCCCTGTCTGATGACACATTCCATACTCCTTACTCTGGAGTTCTGTCTGATGACACAATCCATACTCCTTACTCTGGAGTTCTCCTGTCTGATGACACATTCTATACTCCTTACTCTGGAGTTCTCCTGCCTGATGACACATTCCATACTCCTTACTCTGGAGTTCTCCTCTCTGATTACACATTCCATACTCCTTACTCTGGAGTTCTCCTGTCTGATTACACATTCCACACTCCTTACTCTGGAGTTCCCTTGTCTGATGACACATTCCATACTCCTTAATCTAGAGTTCCCTTGTCTGATGACACATTCCATACTCCTTAATCTAGAGTTCCCTTGTCTGATGACACATTCCATACTCCTTACTCTGGAGTTCTCCTGTCTGATTACACATTCCATACTCCTTACTCTGGAGTTCTCCTGTCTGATTACACATTCCACACTCCTTACTCTGGAGTTCCCCTGTCTGATGACACATTCCACACTCCTTACTCTGGAGTTCCCCTGTCTGATGACACATTCCACACTCCTTAATCTGGAGTTCCCCTGTCTGATGACACATTCCATACTCCTTACTCTGGAGTTCTGTCTGATGACACATTCCATACTCCTTACTCTGGAGTTCTCCTGTCTGATGACACATTCCACACTCCTTACTCTGGAGTTCTCCTGTCTGATGACACATTCCACACTCCTTAATCTGGAGTTCCCCTGTCTGATGACACATTCCATACTCCTTACTCTGGAGTTCCCCTGTCTGATGACACATTCCATACTCCTTAGTCTGGAGTTCTACTGTCTGATGACACATTCCATACTCCTTAATCTGGAGTTCCCCTGTCTTATGACACATTCCATACTCCTTAGTCTGGAGTTCTACTGTCTGATGACACATTCCATACTCCTTCATCTGGAGTTCCCCTGTCTGATGACACATTCCATACTCCTTAGTCTGGAGTTCTACTGTCTGATGACACATTCCATACTCCTTACTCTAGAGTTCTCCTGTCTGATTACACATTCCATACACCTTACTCTGGAGTTCTCCTGTCTTATGACACATTCCATACTCCTTCATCTGGAGTTCCCCTGTCTGATGACACATTCCATACTCCTTACTCTGGAGTTCTCCTGTCTTATGACACATTCCATACTCCTTAGTCTGGAGTTCTACTGTCTGATGACACATTCCATACTCCTTCATCTGGAGTTCCCCTGTCTGATGACACATTCCATACTCCTTACTCTGGAGTTCTCCTGTCTGATGACACAATCCATACTCCTTACTCTGGAGTTCTCCTGTCTTATGACACATTATATACTCCTTACTCTGCAGTTCTCCTGTCTGATGACACATTCCATACTCCTTACTCTGGAGTTCTCCTCTCTGATTACAAATTCCATACTCCTTACTCTGGTGTTCTCCTGTCTGATTACACATTCCACACTCCTTACTCTGGAGTTCCCCTGTCTGATGACACATTCCACACTCCTTAATCTGGAGTTCCCCTGTCTGATGACAAATTCCATACTCCTTAATCTGGAGTTCTCCTGTCTGATGACACATTCCATACTCCTTACTCTGGAGTTCCCCTGTCTGATGACACATTCCATACTCCTTAATCTGGAGTTCTCCTGTCTGATGACACATTCCATACTCCTTACTCTGGAGTTCCCCTGTATGGTGACACATTCCATACTCCTTAGTCTAGAGTTCCCTTGTCTGATGACACATTCCATACTCCTTAATCTAGAGTTCCCTTGTCTGATGACACATTCCATACTCCTTATTCTGGAGTTCCCCTGTCTGATGACACATTCCATACTCCTTACTCTGGAGTTCCCCTGTCTGATGACACATTCCATACTCCTTACTCTGGAGTTCCCCTGTATGGTGACACATTCCATACTCCTTATTCTGGAGTTCCCCTGTCTGATTACACATTCCATACTCCTTACTCTGGAGTTCCCTGTCTGATGACACATTCCATACTCCTTATTCTGGAGTTCCCCTGTCTGATGACACATTCCATACTCCTTATTCTGGAGTTCCCCTGTCTGATGACACATTCCATACTCCTTACTCTGGAGTTCCCCTGTATGGTGACACATTCCATACTCCTTATTCTGGAGTTCCCTGTCTGATTACACATTCCATACTCCTTATTCTGAGTTCCCCTGTCTGATGACACATTCCAGACTCCTTATTCTGGAGTTCCCTGTCTGATGACACATTCCATACTCCTTACTCTGGAGTTCCCCTGTATGGTGACACATTCCATACTCCTTACTCTGGAGTTCTCCTGTCTGATGACACATTCCACACTCCTTACTCTGGAGTTCCCCTGTATGGTGACACATTCCATACTCCTTAATCTGGAGTTCCCCTGTATGGTGACACATTCCATACTCCTTATTCTGGAGATCCCCTGTCTGATGACACCATTCCATACTCCTTACTCTGGAGTTCTCCTGTCTGATTACACATTCCATACTCCTTACTCTGGAGTTCTCCTGTCTGATTACACATTCCACACTCCTTAATCTGGAGTTCCCCTGTCTGATGACACATTCCATACTCCTTACTCTGAGTTCCCCTGTCTGATTACACATTCCATACTCCTTACTCTGAGTTCCCCTGTCTGATGACACATTCCATACTCCTTACTCTGGAGTTCTGTCTGATGACACAATCCATACTCCTTACTCTGGAGTTCTCCTGTCTGATGACACATTCTATACTCCTTACTCTGGAGTTATCCTGCCTGATGACACATTCCATACTCCTTACTCTGGAGTTCTCCTCTCTGATTACACATTCCATACTCCTTACTCTGGAGTTCTCCTGTCTGATTACACATTCCACACTCCTTACTCTGGAGTTCCCTTGTCTGATGACACATTCCATACTCCTTAATCTAGAGTTCCCTTGTCTGATGACACATTCCATACTCCTTAATCTAGAGTTCCCTTGTCTGATGACACATTCCATACTCCTTACTCTGGAGTTCTCCTGTCTGATTACACATTCCATACTCCTTACTCTGGAGTTCTCCTGTCTGATTACACATTCCACACTCCTTACTCTGGAGTTCCCCTGTCTGATGACACATTCCACACTCCTTACTCTGGAGTTCCCCTGTCTGATGACACATTCCACACTCCTTAATCTGGAGTTCCCCTGTCTGATGACACATTCCATACTCCTTACTCTGGAGTTCTGTCTGATGACACATTCCATACTCCTTACTCTGGAGTTCTCCTGTCTGATGACACATTCCACACTCCTTACTCTGGAGTTCTCCTGTCTGATGACACATTCCACACTCCTTAATCTGGAGTTCCCCTGTCTGATGACACATTCCATACTCCTTACTCTGGAGTTCCCCTGTCTGATGACACATTCCATACTCCTTAGTCTGGAGTTCTACTGTCTGATGACACATTCCATACTCCTTAATCTGGAGTTCCCCTGTCTTATGACACATTCCATACTCCTTAGTCTGGAGTTCTACTGTCTGATGACACATTCCATACTCCTTCATCTGAGTTCCCTGTCTGATGACACATTCCATACTCCTTAGTCTGAGTTCTACTGTCTGATGACACATTCCATACTCCTTACTCTAGAGTTCTCCTGTCTGATTACACATTCCATACACCTTACTCTGGAGTTCTCCTGTCTTATGACACATTCCATACTCCTTCATCTGGAGTTCCCCTGTCTGATGACACATTCCATACTCCTTACTCTGGAGTTCTCCTGTCTTATGACACATTCCATACTCCTTAGTCTGGAGTTCTACTGTCTGATGACACATTCCATACTCCTTCATCTGGAGTTCCCCTGTCTGATGACACATTCCATACTCCTTACTCTGGAGTTCTCCTGTCTGATGACACAATCCATACTCCTTACTCTGGAGTTCTCCTGTCTTATGACACATTATATACTCCTTACTCTGCAGTTCTCCTGTCTGATGACACATTCCATACTCCTTACTCTGGAGTTCTCCTCTCTGATTACAAATTCCATACTCCTTACTCTGGTGTTCTCCTGTCTGATTACACATTCCACACTCCTTACTCTGGAGTTCCCCTGTCTGATGACACATTCCATACTCCTTACTCTGGAGTTCTCCTGTCTGATGACACATTCCATACTCCTTACTCTGGAGTTCTCCTGTCTGATGACACATTCCACACTCCTTACTCTGGAGTTCCCCTGTCTGATGACACATTCCATACTCCTTACTCTGGAGTTCTGTCTGATGACACATTCCATACTCCTTACTCTGAGTTCCCCTGTCTGATGACACATTCCATACTCCTTACTCTGGAGTTCCCCCGTCTGATGACACATTCCACACTCCTTACTCTGAGTTCCCCTGTCTGATGACACATTCCATACTCCTTACTCTGGAGTTCTGTCTGATGACACATTCCACACTCCTTACTCTGAGTTCTCCTGTCTGATGACACATTCCACACTCCTTACTCTGAGTTCCCCTGTCTGATGACACATTCCATACTCCTTACTCTGGAGTTCTGTCTGATGACACATTCCACACTCCTTACTCTGAGTTCCCCTGTCTGATGACACATTCCATACTCCTTACTCTGGAGTTCTGTCTGATGACACATTCCATACTCCTTACTCTGGAGTTCCCCCGTCTGATGACACATTCCATACTCCTTACTCTGAGTTCCCCTGTCTGATGACACATTCCATACTCCTTACTCTGGAGTTCTGTCTGATTACACATTCCATACTCCTTACTCTGGAGTTCTGTCTGATGACACATTCCATACTCCTTACTCTGGAGTTCTCCTGTCTGATGACACATTCCACACTTCTTACTCTGGAGTTCTCCTGTCTGATGACACATTCCACACTCCTTACTCTGAGTTCTCCTGTCTGATGACACATTCCACACTCCTTACTCTGGAGTTCCCCCGTCTGATGACACATTCCATACTCCTTACTCTGAGTTCCCTGTCTGATGACACATTCCATACTCCTTACTCTGGAGTTCTGTCTGATGACACATTCCATACTCCTTACTCTGGAGTTCTCCTGTCTGATGACACATTCCACACTCCTTACTCTGGAGTTCTCCTGTCTGATGACACATTCCACACTCCTTAATCTGGAGTTCCCCTGTCTGATGACACATTCTATACTCCTTACTCTGGAGTTCCCCTGTCTGATGACACATTCCATACTCCTTAATCTGGAGTTCCCCTGTTTTATGACACATTCCATACTCCTTAGTCTGGAGTTCTACTGTCTGATGACACATTCCATACTCCTTCATCTGGAGTTCCCCTGTCTGATGACACATTCCATACTCCTTAGTCTGGAGTTCTACTGTCTGATGACACATTCCATACTCCTTAATCTGGAGTTCCCCTGTTTTATGACACATTCCATACTCCTTAGTCTGGAGTTCTACTGTCTGATGACACATTCCATACTCCTTCATCTGGAGTTCCCCTGTCTGATGACACATTCCATACTCCTTAGTCTGGAGTTCTACTGTCTGATGACACATTCCATACTCCTTACTCTAGAGTTCTCCTGTCTGATTACACATTCCATACACCTTACTCTGGAGTTCTCCTGTCTTATGACACATTCCATACTCCTTAGTCTGGAGTTCTACTGTCTGATGACACATTCCATACTCCTTCATCTGGAGTTCCCCTGTCTGATGACACATTCCATACTCCTTACTCTGGAGTTCTCCTGTCTTATGACACATTCCATACTCCTTAGTCTGGAGTTCTACTGTCTGATGACACATTCCATACTCCTTCATCTGGAGTTCCCCTGTCTGATGACACATTCCATACTCCTTACTCTGGAGTTCTCCTGTCTGATGACACAATCCATACTCCTTACTCTGGAGTTCTCCTGTCTTATGACACATTATATACTCCTTACTCTGCAGTTCTCCTGTCTGATGACACATTCCATACTCCTTACTCTGGAGTTCTCCTCTCTGATTACAAATTCCATACTCCTTACTCTGGTGTTCTCCTGTCTGATTACACATTCCACACTCCTTACTCTGGAGTTCCCCTGTCTGATGACACATTCCACACTCCTTAATCTGGAGTTCCCCTGTCTGATGACAAATTCCATACTCCTTAATCTGGAGTTCTCCTGTCTGATGACACATTCCATACTCCTTACTCTGGAGTTCCCCTGTCTGATGACACATTCCATACTCCTTAATCTGGAGTTCTCCTGTCTGATGACACATTCCATACTCCTTACTCTGGAGTTCCCCTGTATGGTGACACATTCCATACTCCTTAGTCTAGAGTTCCCTTGTCTGATGACACATTCCATACTCCTTAATCTAGAGTTCCCTTGTCTGATGACACATTCCATACTCCTTACTCTGGAGTTCCCCTGTCTGATGACACATTCCATACTCCTTATTCTGGAGTTCCCCTGTCTGATGACACATTCCATACTCCTTATTCTGGAGTTCCCCTGTCTGATGACACATTCCATACTCCTTACTCTGGAGTTCCCCTGTATGGTGACACATTCCATACTCCTTATTCTGGAGTTCCCCTGTCTGATTACACATTCCATACTCCTTATTCTGGAGTTCCCCTGTCTGATGACACATTCCAGACTCCTTATTCTGGAGTTCCCCTGTCTGATGACACATTCCATACTCCTTACTCTGGAGTTCCCCTGTATGGTGACACATTCCATACTCCTTACTCTGGAGTTCTCCTGTCTGATGACACATTCCACACTCCTTACTCTGGAGTTCCCCTGTATGGTGACACATTCCATACTCCTTAATCTGGAGTTCCCCTGTATGGTGACACATTCCATACTCCTTATTCTGGAGATCCCCTGTCTGATGACACCATTCCATACTCCTTACTCTGGAGTTCTCCTGTCTGATTACACATTCCATACTCCTTACTCTGGAGTTCTCCTGTCTGATTACACATTCCACACTCCTTAATCTGGAGTTCCCCTGTCTGATGACACATTCCATACTCCTTACTCTGAGTTCCCCTGTCTCATTACACATTCCATACTCCTTACTCTGAGTTCCCCTGTCTGATGACACATTCCATACTCCTTACTCTGGAGTTCTGTCTGATGACACAATCCATACTCCTTACTCTGGAGTTCTCCTGTCTGATGACACATTCTATACTCCTTACTCTGGAGTTCTCCTGCCTGATGACACATTCCATACTCCTTACTCTGGAGTTCTCCTCTCTGATTACACATTCCATACTCCTTACTCTGGAGTTCTCCTGTCTGATTACACATTCCACACTCCTTACTCTGGAGTTCCCTTGTCTGATGACACATTCCATACTCCTTAATCTAGAGTTCCCTTGTCTGATGACACATTCCATACTCCTTAATCTAGAGTTCCCTTGTCTGATGACACATTCCATACTCCTTACTCTGGAGTTCTCCTGTCTGATTACACATTCCATACTCCTTACTCTGGAGTTCTCCTGTCTGATTACACATTCCACACTCCTTACTCTGGAGTTCCCCTGTCTGATGACACATTCCACACTCCTTACTCTGGAGTTCCCCTGTCTGATGACACATTCCACACTCCTTAATCTGGAGTTCCCCTGTCTGATGACACATTCCATACTCCTTACTCTGGAGTTCTGTCTGATGACACATTCCATACTCCTTACTCTGGAGTTCTCCTGTCTGATGACACATTCCACACTCCTTACTCTGGAGTTCTCCTGTCTGATGACACATTCCACACTCCTTAATCTGGAGTTCCCCTGTCTGATGACACATTCCATACTCCTTACTCTGGAGTTCCCCTGTCTGATGACACATTCCATACTCCTTAGTCTGGAGTTCTACTGTCTGATGACACATTCCATACTCCTTAATCTGGAGTTCCCCTGTCTTATGACACATTCCATACTCCTTAGTCTGGAGTTCTACTGTCTGATGACACATTCCATACTCCTTCATCTGGAGTTCCCCTGTCTGATGACACATTCCATACTCCTTAGTCTGGAGTTCTACTGTCTGATGACACATTCCATACTCCTTACTCTAGAGTTCTCCTGTCTGATTACACATTCCATACACCTTACTCTGGAGTTCTCCTGTCTTATGACACATTCCATACTCCTTCATCTGGAGTTCCCTGTCTGATGACACATTCCATACTCCTTACTCTGGAGTTCTCCTGTCTTATGACACATTCCATACTCCTTAGTCTGGAGTTCTACTGTCTGATGACACATTCCATACTCCTTCATCTGGAGTTCCCTGTCTGATGACACATTCCATACTCCTTACTCTGGAGTTCTCCTGTCTGATGACACAATCCATACTCCTTACTCTGGAGTTCTCCTGTCTTATGACACATTATATACTCCTTACTCTGCAGTTCTCCTGTCTGATGACACATTCCATACTCCTTACTCTGGAGTTCTCCTCTCTGATTACAAATTCCATACTCCTTACTCTGGTGTTCTCCTGTCTGATTACACATTCCACACTCCTTACTCTGGAGTTCCCTGTCTGATGACACATTCCACACTCCTTAATCTGGAGTTCCCCTGTCTGATGACAAATTCCATACTCCTTAATCTGGAGTTCTCCTGTCTGATGACACATTCCATACTCCTTACTCTGGAGTTCCCCTGTCTGATGACACATTCCATACTCCTTAATCTGGAGTTCTCCTGTCTGATGACACATTCCATACTCCTTACTCTGGAGTTCCCCTGTATGGTGACACATTCCATACTCCTTAGTCTAGAGTTCCCTTGTCTGATGACACATTCCATACTCCTTAATCTAGAGTTCCCTTGTCTGATGACACATTCCATACTCCTTATTCTGGAGTTCCCTGTCTGATGACACATTCCATACTCCTTACTCTGGAGTTCCCTGTCTGATGACACATTCCATACTCCTTACTCTGGAGTTCCCCTGTATGGTGACACATTCCATACTCCTTATTCTGGAGTTCCCCTGTCTGATTACACATTCCATACTCCTTACTCTGGAGTTCCCCTGTCTGATGACACATTCCATACTCCTTATTCTGGAGTTCCCCTGTCTGATGACACATTCCATACTCCTTATTCTGGAGTTCCCCTGTCTGATGACACATTCCATACTCCTTACTCTGGAGTTCCCCTGTATGGTGACACATTCCATACTCCTTATTCTGGAGTTCCCCTGTCTGATTACACATTCCATACTCCTTATTCTGGAGTTCCCCTGTCTGATGACACATTCCAGACTCCTTATTCTGGAGTTCCCCTGTCTGATGACACATTCCATACTCCTTACTCTGGAGTTCCCCTGTATGGTGACACATTCCATACTCCTTACTCTGGAGTTCTCCTGTCTGATGACACATTCCACACTCCTTACTCTGGAGTTCCCCTGTATGGTGACACATTCCATACTCCTTAATCTGGAGTTCCCCTGTATGGTGACACATTCCATACTCCTTATTCTGGAGATCCCCTGTCTGATGACACCATTCCATACTCCTTACTCTGGAGTTCTCCTGTCTGATTACACATTCCATACTCCTTACTCTGGAGTTCTCCTGTCTGATTACACATTCCACACTCCTTAATCTGGAGTTCCCCTGTCTGATGACACATTCCATACTCCTTACTCTGAGTTCCCCTGTCTGATTACACATTCCATACTCCTTACTCTGAGTTCCCCTGTCTGATGACACATTCCATACTCCTTACTCTGGAGTTCTGTCTGATGACACAATCCATACTCCTTACTCTGGAGTTCTCCTGTCTGATGACACATTCTATACTCCTTACTCTGGAGTTATCCTGCCTGATGACACATTCCATACTCCTTACTCTGGAGTTCTCCTCTCTGATTACACATTCCATACTCCTTACTCTGGAGTTCTCCTGTCTGATTACACATTCCACACTCCTTACTCTGGAGTTCCCTTGTCTGATGACACATTCCATACTCCTTAATCTAGAGTTCCCTTGTCTGATGACACATTCCATACTCCTTAATCTAGAGTTCCCTTGTCTGATGACACATTCCATACTCCTTACTCTGGAGTTCTCCTGTCTGATTACACATTCCATACTCCTTACTCTGGAGTTCTCCTGTCTGATTACACATTCCACACTCCTTACTCTGGAGTTCCCCTGTCTGATGACACATTCCACACTCCTTACTCTGGAGTTCCCCTGTCTGATGACACATTCCACACTCCTTAATCTGGAGTTCCCCTGTCTGATGACACATTCCATACTCCTTACTCTGGAGTTCTGTCTGATGACACATTCCATACTCCTTACTCTGGAGTTCTCCTGTCTGATGACACATTCCACACTCCTTACTCTGGAGTTCTCCTGTCTGATGACACATTCCACACTCCTTAATCTGGAGTTCCCTGTCTGATGACACATTCCATACTCCTTACTCTGGAGTTCCCCTGTCTGATGACACATTCCATACTCCTTAGTCTGGAGTTCTACTGTCTGATGACACATTCCATACTCCTTAATCTGGAGTTCCCCTGTCTTATGACACATTCCATACTCCTTAGTCTGGAGTTCTACTGTCTGATGACACATTCCATACTCCTTCATCTGGAGTTCCCCTGTCTGATGACACATTCCATACTCCTTAGTCTGGAGTTCTACTGTCTGATGACACATTCCATACTCCTTACTCTAGAGTTCTCCTGTCTGATTACACATTCCATACACCTTACTCTGGAGTTCTCCTGTCTTATGACACATTCCATACTCCTTCATCTGGAGTTCCCCTGTCTGATGACACATTCCATACTCCTTACTCTGGAGTTCTCCTGTCTTATGACACATTCCATACTCCTTAGTCTGGAGTTCTACTGTCTGATGACACATTCCATACTCCTTCATCTGGAGTTCCCCTGTCTGATGACACATTCCATACTCCTTACTCTGCAGTTCTCCTGTCTGATGACACATTCCATACTCCTTACTCTGGAGTTCTCCTCTCTGATTACAAATTCCATACTCCTTACTCTGGTGTTCTCCTGTCTGATTACACATTCCACACTCCTTACTCTGGAGTTCCCCTGTCTGATGACACATTCCACACTCCTTAATCTGGAGTTCCCCTGTCTGATGACAAATTCCATACTCCTTAATCTGGAGTTCTCCTGTCTGATGACACATTCCATACTCCTTACTCTGGAGTTCCCCTGTCTGATGACACATTCCATACTCCTTAATCTGGAGTTCTCCTGTCTGATGACACATTCCATACTCCTTACTCTGGAGTTCCCCTGTATGGTGACACATTCCATACTCCTTAGTCTAGAGTTCCCTTGTCTGATGACACATTCCATACTCCTTAATCTAGAGTTCCCTTGTCTGATGACACATTCCATACTCCTTATTCTGGAGTTCCCCTGTCTGATGACACATTCCATACTCCTTACTCTGGAGTTCCCCTGTCTGATGACACATTCCATACTCCTTACTCTGGAGTTCCCCTGTATGGTGACACATTCCATACTCCTTATTCTGGAGTTCCCCTGTCTGATTACACATTCCATACTCCTTACTCTGGAGTTCCCCTGTCTGATGACACATTCCATACTCCTTATTCTGGAGTTCCCCTGTCTGATGACACATTCCATACTCCTTATTCTGGAGTTCCCCTGTCTGATGACACATTCCATACTCCTTACTCTGGAGTTCCCCTGTATGGTGACACATTCCATACTCCTTATTCTGGAGTTCCCCTGTCTGATTACACATTCCATACTCCTTATTCTGGAGTTCCCCTGTCTGATGACACATTCCAGACTCCTTATTCTGGAGTTCCCCTGTCTGATGACACATTCCATACTCCTTACTCTGGAGTTCCCCTGTATGGTGACACATTCCATACTCCTTACTCTGGAGTTCTCCTGTCTGATGACACATTCCACACTCCTTACTCTGGAGTTCCCCTGTATGGTGACACATTCCATACTCCTTAATCTGGAGTTCCCCTGTATGGTGACACATTCCATACTCCTTATTCTGGAGATCCCCTGTCTGATGACACCATTCCATACTCCTTACTCTGGAGTTCTCCTGTCTGATTACACATTCCATACTCCTTACTCTGGAGTTCTGTCTGATGACACAATCCATACTCCTTACTCTGGAGTTCTCCTGTCTGATGACACATTCTATACTCCTTACTCTGGAGTTCTCCTGCCTGATGACACATTCCATACTCCTTACTCTGGAGTTCTCCTCTCTGATTACACATTCCATACTCCTTACTCTAGAGTTCTCCTGTCTGATTACACATTCCACACTCCTTACTCTGGAGTTCCCCTGTCTGATGACACATTCCATACTCCTTATTCTGGAGTTCCCTTGTCTGATGACACATTCCATACTCCTTAATCTAGAGTTCCCTTGTCTGATGACACATTCCATACTCCTTAATCTAGAGTTCCCTTGTCTGATGACACATTCCATACTCCTTACTCTGGAGTTCTCCTGTCTGATTACACATTCCATACTCCTTACTCTGGAGTTCTCCTGTCTGATTACACATTCCACACTCCTTACTCTGGAGTTCCCCTGTCTGATGACACATTCCACACTCCTTACTCTGGAGTTCCCCTGTCTGATGACACATTCCACACTCCTTAATCTGGAGTTCCCCTGTCTGATGACACATTCCATACACCTTACTCTGGAGGAAGTCTGGAGAGAGAGCAGGGCTGGCACCATCCATCCTGGCTGGATCCTCACCCTAGCCCGGCAGATGCGGGGAGCTGAGATGTAGCGCACCGGGCTAAGAACGCGTACTGGAGACACCGTGCTCTCCACCGCATAACACGGTGCCTGACCAGTACGATGCCATGGTAAGCACGTCTTGGAGAGCTGTAGCGCCGAGCTGGCACAGGATGTGCAGGGCTAGGGAGGCGCACAGGAGGCCTGGTGCGTGGGGCTGGCACAGTCTTCACCAGACGGCTAGCACGCACCTCAGGACGAGTATGGAGAGCTGACCCAGGTGACATCAAATCCCGGACACGCTCCATCGGGCGGATGTTGTGCCTCATGCACCAACACAGCAACTCCCTCATAACTCTCTCCTCCAATCTCCCCATTAACTCCTTCACTGTCTCTGCTTTGCCCCATTCACTCACCTCCAATTCCACCCTGACTGGCTCTGGTTCCATCCTTGGCTCCTTACGGTAAGCACGGGCAGTTGGCTCAGGTCTGAATCCTGACTGCCACACTCCCCGTGTGACCCCCCCCAAAATGTTTTTTGGGTCTGCCTCACGGGCTTCCTTTCCAGCCGTGCCACCTCCTCGTAGTGTTGCCGCTCAGCCTTAGCTGCCTCCAGTTCCTCCTGTGGATGGCGATACTCCCCAGCCTGTGCCCAGGGTCCATTGCCTTCCAATATCTCCTCCCATATCCATTTCCCCAGATAGCGCTGCTCCTCCTTACCATGCTGTTGGTCCTTTGGTGGTGGGTAGTTCTGTAACGGCTGTTGGTGGAAGAAGGTGAGGACCAAGGTGCAGCGTGGTACGTGTTCAGTTTGTCATTATGGGGTATTGTGTGTAGATTGATGAGGGAACAAATAATGTTATCCTTTTTAGAATAAGGCTGAAATGTAACTAAATGTGGAAAAACGGAAGGGGTTTGAATGCACTGTATAGTGTATTTTTCCTGATAGGAATAACACCATTCTCCATGCACTGTTATTTACCAATTGATAAGAGGTATTGATATGATCTATTTAAATGAGCAAGCTGTCTGGTTAAGGGAATTGTAAATATAAATTACAATTGTTTCAGATCTGTCTTATGATCGCTGGAGACAATGTGAAACTAGTCATATTTCAGCAAATGGAAAAACATGTCAACATGACAGGTATTTCGGGCCTGTTTTTCACAAAGTGAAGTAGAAATAGCTGTGTCGTTATTCAGAATTGTAATTCTAAGCCTATGGCTTCAGAATTTGCGAGGCTGAAATTTGGAGACCCAAGCCGAGGCTGTATTCTATGGAAACCTGAGAGCACTGACATTAGTGCCTTACTTACCAGGTTGATTTATGCACTCTAGAATGTTTTAATTATATGCCTGGACTTTTCAGTATTTAATTTTTTTTTTTTCTATCATATTAAATATTAGCCACTGTCGGTAGCCACCGTCAATAATATCAACATACATAATAACTGTCACTTTAGTGCAGTAGCCTACAATTGGTGCTGAAAAGGAGATGAATATGCGTGTATTTAGATGGCTTTCTTTCATTGATCCCATTCTCTCGATATACACCGAGTGTACAAAACATTAGGAACACCTTCCTAATATTGAGTTGCACCCCCATTTGCCCTCAGAACAGCCTCAATTTGTCGGGCATTGACTACAAGGTGTCAAAAACTTTCCACAGGGATGCTGGCTCCAATTTCGCTGGAAGTCAATTGGATGGTGGACCATTCTTGATACACATGGGAAACCCAGCAGCGTTGCAGGTCTTCACATCCTCAAACCGGTGCGCCTGGCACCTACTACCACAACCTGTTCAAAGGCACTTAAATCTTTTGTCTTTCCCATTCACCCTCTGAGGGCACACATACACAATCCAATGGTTCAATTGTCTCAACCTGTCTCCTTCCCTTCATCTACACAGATTGAAGTGGATTTAACAGGTGACATTAATAAGGGATCATAGCTTTCACATGGATTCAATTTGATTTGATTTTGATTTGATTCACCTGGTCAGTCTGTCATGGACAGAGCAGATGTTCCTAAGGTTTTGTACACTCAGTGTATATTCTGATGAGTCTGTTGAGAAAATTCAAATTTAAGGTATACTGTATTTAAAGAGATGGCTTTAGATAAATGTACTAAAAACCTTATTGAATGAAAACTCCATGAGAAAATATGTTGGCCAGCAAGTGGGACGGTTTTCAGAGGTTGAATTACATTTATTCAGCAAACACAATGGAACCACACCTGAAAAGCCCATTACACACCTGCATAAGGTAAGTCTGGATGCCAACTACTGAGAAGTGCGTAGGAAAGGCCTGCATAGGAAAGGCCTGCATAGGAAAGGCCTGCGTAGGAAAGGCCTGCGTAGGAAAGGCCTGCGTAGGAAAGGCCTGCATAGGAAAGGCCTGCTTAGGAAAGGCCTGCGTAGGAAAGGCCTGCGTAGGAAAGGCCTGCGTAGGAAAGGCCTGCGTAGGAAAGGCCTGCGTAGGAAAGGCCTGCGTAGGAAAGGCCTGCATAGGAAAGGCCTGCATAGGAAAGGCCTGCATAGGAAAGGCCTGCGTAGGAAAGGCCTGCGTAGGAAAGGCCTGCGTAGGAAAGGCGTAAATCTGAATCGGGCCCTTAGTGCCTCATAATTACTTCATAGTAATAGTTTAAGGATGGTGATAAATCCAGGCTGAACTGTTTTGGCCTCTTGTCTCCAGGATACGGGGCTGTACTCACACACACACGCACACGCACACGCACACACACACGCACACGCACGCACACACACACACACACACACACACACACTGGTGTTATCCATAAAAACAAACATTATCACCTACCACAAATCGTCTGTCCTCGGTTGCAACACTCACTACCGAGTTGAAAATCGAGGACGTCAGCACAAGAACTGTTCATCTGGAGCTTCATGAAATGGGTTTCCATGACGGAGCAGCCACACACAAGCCTAAGATCACGATACGCAATGCCAATCATCGGCTGGAGAGGTGTAAAGCTCGCCGCCATTAGACTGGAGCACACTGGAGCAGTGGAAACGCGTTCTCTGAAGTGATGAATCACGCTTCACCATCTGGCAGTCCGACAGACGAATGTGGGTTTGGTGGAGGTCAGGAGAACACTACCTTCCCAAATGCATAGTGACAACTGTAAAGTTAGGTGGAGAAGGAATAATGGTCTGGGGCTGTTTTCATGGTTCAGGCCCCTTAGTTCTAGTGAAAGGAAATGTTAACGCTACAGCATACAATGACATTCTAGATAGTTCTGTGCTTCCAACTTTGTGGCAAGTTGAGGTCCATACAGAATGGTTTGTCGAGATCTGTGTGTAAGAACTTGACTGGCCCACACAGAGCCCTGACCGCAACCCCATTGGACACCTTTGGGATATATTGGAACGCCGACTTCGAGCCAGGCCTAATCGCCCAACATCTTTGGAATGAGATGTTCGACAAGTCACGTACTTTTGGTCATGTAGTGTATGTTGTTACACTTTGAGAGGAGGTGGAATTCTGAATGAATTAAGTCAAGGTCAGAATATGGCGTATTACACCTCCACCACACGTGAATTTCTTTGATATCCACCCCAAAGGAATAGCGGGTGAATAGCATGTTATTCTCATGCATAAGGTCAAGGTCAGAATACGCGAGAGAAAAGTGCATCAAAATGGAATTATGTTCCGTTTATGCACGCTTCACTCAGGTTGGAATCCCCCTAAATAAAGAGTGTGATTGCCTTGTCGCCAGCGGTGCAAAAAGTCACTCCACATGAAGGTGATTTCAAGAGATGCAAGAGTCTCTGTGCCATGGCTACAGGGCTGAGTGATGGGTCTCCAGTTGGACCTCACACACACACACATGCACGCACACTGGTGTTATCCATAAAATAAACATTATCACCTACCAAAACAGGGCACACATACCAGACTCAATCGGTGCACTTAAACACTGAAACATGCCCTTGTGTCGATAGATACACACACAGGTTGCCATTGAAGAGGCGATTATTTTTCTCTCTGCCTGAGTGATGTTTCAGTCCACTTTTGAGAGCCTGTCACTCATCCCCCATTCATTGGATGTCCTTGATGATGACATGTCACATCTGGAAGCTCTTCTGTGTGTTTGATACATAGACATTCTCATAGACATTTATTTGCTCTGCTTTCCCATGGGTGGGTTGTGCTCCTGTGATGTGAAGAGGGAAACCAAGACCTCCACAACAGCAGTCAAGTCAATTGAAGTCATTCTGTTATTCACCACCTTAAGTGTTTTTTTTTTCAAAGGTAGGGCATTTTGGGAAATCTGGATCTGGACCCAAAAAAAGTGTTTAGGAGGTTTAGGTTGTTTAGAATCAACCCTTTAATGCCATTTGCTTTCTACAGGTGTGGCTGCAACCTAAGTAAAGCCAACCTTTCCTACATACAACATAGCAATATCAGTGTCATGCACACTGAATAAATGTGTAGACACTGGGCCATGTTAGAGTAGGATATTGTTTCACAGGGCAAAGTGACACTGGTCTAGACTCCTAGGCACTGAGACACACACACACTTATTTTTGGAGTGTAAAAACTGTTTGACATCAAAAATCCTAAAAAACCTAACCCTAATACTAACCCTAACCCTTAACCTAACCATAAACCCAACCCTAAACCTTAGCCCTAACCCTAACCATAAACATTAACCCTAACCCTAACCATAAACCTTAACCCTAACCCTAAACCTTAGCCCTAACCCTAACCTAACCATAACCTTAACCCTAAATCTAACCCTAAACCTTAGCCCTAACCCTAACCTAACCATAACCTTAACCCTAACCCTAAACATGAACCTTTAAGCTTAAAATAGCATTTAAACAAATTTAGGACCTGAAAAAAGTCCGGACTCAAAAAAGTTATTGTTTCCTACCTTTTCAGAACATTCGGGTGAAATGTTAGGACTTTGGGGTCCTGACACACACACCACTGATGTAACATCCCCCCAGAAGAGGCCAGTCTGCTTCCAGTTTGATTGTACATAGTTACTGTTGATGTACAAAGGGCCGGATCCACTTTCAGGATACGCTTTTAATGAAACTCAAACTGTAACACATTTCAGATCTCAGAACAAAGAGGGAGAATCAAAAGCGCCAGAGAAGGTGACCTGGGGTAGAGCGTGCTCTCCGTTCTAAACACAGCACCTCGCCATGATGATCCAACTGTAAACAAGACCTCTCTGAAGCCCATCTCAATTACCCAAACAGGTGGGGGAAAGAAAGCTATGTTGGTATTTAGAGTTAAAGCTAAGTGATATAAGCATAAACTACAATTTAAAGTCATGTTTACTTCCACAGCAGTAGAGCCTGAGAGAAGAGGCTACTGAAACTAACTGGCAAAGCTTTGAAAATGATAAACTATTTAGAAAATCTGTTAAATTAATGTTAATCCTTAACAAATGTGCTCAGCTGCCATCGAGAGTTGAGTTATCTTAGACGCAGCGAGGACACATGAAAAGTATCGAACGCAAATAGAACAATATGTACGTCAGCAGATAAGTTATGACTTTTCAGCAGCTTTGAAAAGCCACACAACTCCATCTTAATAAACAAACGTATTATGAAGTTATGGAGTGAGAGATTTATTGGAAATGAAAAGTCTTTGCCGAATGTTATAAATCACAACAGTCTCTGTTAAGTAGTGGGTTGTTCCACCCAGAAGAATGAAAGGAAATGCCATGGGGCCTCAAACCCGCTGTAGTGCTGCCTCCGCCTATGTAGAACGTAACAGTGCATTATGCAAGGTTTTTGATTAGATTATTGAATTGTTTACCTGAATATAATTTGTATCATTAGTCTAAGGATTCATAGATCAGAATGGGTTTTGAATTATGTAAGTTAACTTCACAGAAATTGTTTACAGAGTTACATGTGAGGTTATGAGAAAACCACAAGTTTGATTGTGGGTGCTGATATTCTTTAATGTACTTATTTGGTGTATCTTGTATCATCAGCCTACAGTATACATCCTCAGTGTAACTACTCCACCTAGAATATAGTCCTTCAAGCCCCGAGCCCTGAGGCCACAGCATTGTATTGTACAGACCTGTCCTATTACCTCTCCCCCTGGAGCCCTGGTTGGTGGGCCATCCGGCGTCCCCCTGGAGCCATGGTTGGTGGGCCGCCATGCCTCCGCCTGGAGCCCTGGTTGGTGGGCCGCCCGGCCGCCCGGCCTCCCCCTGAAACCCTGGTTGGTGGGCCATCCGGCCTCCCCCTGGAGCCATGGTTGGTGGGCCGCCCGGCCTCCGCCTGGAGCCCTGGTTGGTGGGCCGCCTGGCCGCCCGGCCTCCCCCTGAAACCCTGGTTGGTGGGCCATCCGGCCTCCCCCTGGAGCCATGGTTGGTGGGCCGCCCGGCCTCCGCCTGGAGCCCTGGTTGGTGGGCCGCCCGGCCGCCCGGCCACCCGGCCTCCGCCTGGAGCCCTGGTTGGTGGGCCGCCCGGCCGCCCGGCCACCCGGCCTCCCCCTGAAACCCTGGTTGGTGGGCCGTCGATCTGGCCCCTGGAGCCCTGGTTGGTGGGTCAGAACACACCTGTGGCCAGCGATGTTCAGAGCTGATAAATTCTCATGCTTAATGGAGCTTGGGAGGAGGAGCTCGCTGCTTATTGGCCGTGAAGAACACACCATTTTAAATGGCTCTGATCAAAATGGTTCTTACAGAGTGGTATAGCGCTGCCCAGTGTGAGCGGTCCACAGTGCTGTGCATGAATAAACTGGTGATGGTATCAGTTTAAACTGAGTGGCGGGATAGAGAGATGTGAGATCAGCGATTGTAAAGGTTTGCTGCAGAGGTTAAAGATATGGGTAGCCCACATTCACGGGGAGAAACAAGTGGAAAGTCCTACAAACACAACATTGTGAGTTATTGAAGCAGAGCGAGTGAGGTTTGGGGTTTAGACACAGAGCCCTGGTCTACACCATCAAAGACTATCTCAAGGACATAGACAAACGGTCAGAGCTCTGGTCTACACTACCTCATCAAAGACTATCTCAAGGACATAGACAAACGGTCAGAGCTCTGGTCTACACCACCTCATCAAAGACTATCCCAAGGACATAGACATAAACAGTCAGAGCCCTGGTCTACACCACCTCATCAAAGACTATCCCAAGGACATAGATGGTCTCAGTCACACGCTGAAACCTGAGGATGGGATCAGGGCATCTTTAATTTGTTTTCAGATTCAATGTTGTCGTCTATCTATCTGATGAACACAAACAGCAGTAGCTGTTTCATGTTTTTGTCTGTATTTAAACCCTTCATTGTGCTCTGTTGTGTGTCATTCTTTCCTTCCTTGCCAACATGATTCACATGATGCTATCAGCTATTGACTGTGGTTTACAGTACACAGAAGCTTGATATTTTCCACATCTTCTTCCAGTTGATGAGTGTGGACAAAGTTCGTATTTATAACAAGGGGATAATGGATGGTTGTGCGAGGGGCCCGGCCACTCTGTCCCCAGGTCAGCCTCTCTCTCTGTCTCTGTCTCATGAATCCTGCTCACTATGGAAGTAACAGAGTAAGGGAGAGCACTATCTGATCTCATTCACGTGTGGTGTTGCTGTTTTTAGACCTTGTCAATGTACTGTAAGAGAATTACCTTTCTACTGTACTGTTATAGTGCTGTCTTTCGTAGTACTGTTATAGTGATGTCTTTCATAGTACTGTTATAGAGCTGTCTTTTGTAGTACTGTTATAGTGATGTCTTTCATAGTACTGTTATGGTGCTGTCTTTTGTAGTACTGTTATAGTGCTGTCTTTCATAGTACTGTTATAGTGATGTCTTTTATTGTACTGTTATAGTGATGTATTTTGTAGTACTGTTATAGTGATGTCTTTTGTAGTACTGTTATAGTGCTGTCTTTTGTTGTACTGTTATAGTGATGTCTTTTGTAGTACTGTTATAGTGATGTCTTTTGTAGTACTGTTATAGTGCTGTCTTTTGTTGTACTGTTATAGTGCTGTCTTTCGTAGTACTGTTATAGTGATGTCTTTCATCGTACAATAATAGTGCTGTCTTTCATAGTACTGTTATAGTGCTGTCTTTCATAGTACTGTTATAGTGCTATCTTTTGTAGTACTGTTATAGTGCTGTCTTTCGTAGTACTGTTATAGTGTTGTCTTTCATAGTACTGTTATAGTGATGTCTTTCGTAGTACTGTTATAGTGCTGTCTTTTGTAGTACTGTTATAGTGCTGTCTTTTGTAGTACTGTTATAGTGCTGTCTTTTGTAGTACTGTTATAGTGATGTCTTTTGTAGTACTGTTATAGTGATGTCTTTTGTAGTACTGTTATAGTGCTGTCTTTTGTAGTACTGTTATAGTGATGTCTTTTGTAGTACTGTTATAGTGATGTCTTTTGTAGTACTGTTATAGTGATGTCTTTTGTAGTACTGTTATAGTGATGTCTTTTGTAGTACTGTTATAGTGATGTCTTTTGTAGTACTGTTATAGTGCTGTCTTTTGTAGTACTGTTATAGTGCTGTCTTTTGTAGTACTGTTATAGTGATGTCTTTTGTAGTACTGTTATAGTGATGTCTTTTGTAGTACTGTTATAGTGCTGTCTTTTATAGTACTGTTATAGTGATGTCTTTTGTAGTACTGTTATAGTGATGTCTTTTGTTGTACTGTTATAGTGCTGTCTTTCGTAGTACTGTTATAGTGATGTCTTTCATAGTACTGTTATAGTGCTGTCTTTTGTAGTACTGTTATAGTGATGTCTTTCATAGTACTGTTATAGTGCTGTCTTTTGTAGTACTGTTATCTTTAGTTGGAGTGTAATAAACAGGTGACAGCCATTTACTGTTGAAAGTCTCTCAGTTGGTTTGGCATCTTTAGCTCATAGTCTTTGAATTATGTCCAGAGGCCAACATGGATTTGGCCCCAATTTCAATATGGCGGCTAAAGTAGAATATTGAGTATGGGGCAGCCAACTTACATCTGATGTGACGATACTTGCGTCATAGTGTCATGTCCCCCCCTTGATATCTCCAGAATAAACAGCACTGATCACATAGAGTACACATGAGAGTATGTGTGTGTGTGTGTTTAGACAAGCAGCTCTCAGTGCAACAGAGGCAGGCTGTGTTTGCAAAGCACTGAAGCCCCAATGTGTGTGGGAGTGAGGCATCTTTTATGAAGCAGGACCTCAGCCTTGCTCATCTGTCTCCACTCCACAGTAGCTGTTACCGTGTGTTTGTGTGTTTGTGTGTGTCTGCACAAGCGTGTGTGTGTGCATGTATGTTTATGTTTGTGAATCGTGTGAGAACTGTGTTTGAATATGTTAGACAGATACAGTCACAGTTAAATGGCTCAAACAACAAGACAGGAACACTGGATCCATTACATTTGTTTGACCAATAACTTCCTGTGAAAGATAGATGTGTTTTGGCCCAGGCAGGTGTTCACTCTGACAGCAGAGTCACTCCCCTTGCACGATGTCCCTGTATGCTGGGGGATTTACCATTCAGTGCACGTATGTGTCTGCCTGTGTGAGGTTTGGGAGTAGCAGGTTCAGCTTGCCTAATGTAAAGAGCTCAGACAGAGACCCTATCTTACCTCACATAGCCACGCATAAAGGACAGAGACACTGGAGGCCATTCTCAGCGTCTCAGTCACAGCTCTCTGTGTGTGTGTGTGTGTGTGTGTGTGTGTGTGTGTGTGTGTGTGTGTGTGTGTGTGTGTGTTTTCAGCACAGGGTAAATCAGCACATGAAAGGTGTGTATCCCAGGGTCGCTTCTCTCTGCTCTGAAACAAACCTGAGGTCTGATGTTAAGTTTCTCAATTTTTCTCACACGTGGGATTCTGTGAAACCAGCTAACTTTCAAACACAAAAACAAATAGAGAACTTCCTCCTGCAACGGGACAACTACAGCATTGTCAGTGTTAACATACAACTCTCTACATTTTCATTTCTGCCACTCTCAAACAACAACAACCCTGTATGTGTAGTTTACTACACAACATGACATGTATTTATTTGTGCGCTCCTGTGTTGATAATGTATCAAGGCACAAATGGCGTGAGTCAGTCAAGGACTACATTTACCAGTGCTATTGTGCATGTCTGTATGGGTGAGTGAGCCCAAGGGCCACAGTGTATGTCTCTGTGTGTGTTCTTAGGAGATTTGTGTTGGGCATTTCAATGTAGCCAAACCCTAAAAGGCGGTTTTGGGAGGGCAGAGAAAGAAAGAGAGAGGGAAGAATGAAGGAGAGGGAAGAGGAAGGTAAAGGGACGAGTAACTGTCTGACCAAAGCAAAAGAGAAGAAATATGGTGGATCTCTCATCCCGTTCACACAAATGTTTTGACTAGACCATTTAAGACATCTCTGTCATCACCAATCACCTAGCAATAAATCCCAGAACAGCTATGAGTGAACCTCGGTGGAAAGGGATTAAGAAGGGGATTCCTGAAAGATGGCTCTGGTTTAAAGAGGAGAGCCATCCACTACACAGCAGCAGCAGTCAAAATGAATTAAAGAACGCGTTGAATTAGATTATGCCGCGGCTCTTGACATTTGTTTCTAGTTTCCTGAGCTACAACGAACCTTGGCAACCGGTCAGAATTTGATAGGATCTTCTGTTCAAGTAGTGGATTTGTTGTTAAGGACATTTCGGATGGAGAAACTTAAATCGTTTTAGGTGTTATGTGATGTCGGAACCCTTGTCATTATATCTATATACTGTATGTAGTTTTCTCCACAAAGATCGCATCTTGAAGGACACATATGTCTTTGTTAGTGTAAAATGAAGAGTTGAGTTAGTGGAGATTTTCCTTTTCTTTAGGTATAATTGTTTGTCATTTTTTAATTTATCCTTTATTTAACTAGGCAAGGCAGTAGTGTGCTTGACTACATTTCCCAAGTGTCTCCCAGTCAACAGCCTGTAAGGTGCAGACGGGGCTGTGGTCACTAATGACACTGCACGGTGAAGGCTGACGCAATGCACCTGATGACAGGACTGAAGACCACTGGGGCTATAGAGGCGGACCTACTGACTGATGCCTTTTACTCTCCCAACATTCATTATCTACATCCAGGTTTTCTGTGGTATTTAGCTTTTTTCTCCTCCTGCCCCTGTCCAGTTCTCCTCTTTCACCATCTCCCTCTCTCCACTGTGAGAAAAAGAGGGGAAGAGTGTGTTGAATCAAGAGAAACCTCAACACATTTGCCAGATATTGGTTAGAGCCTGTGTATACCCCAGGCCTCAAATACAGTTACTGCTCAGAAGGAACATAGTATGTGACAGAACGGAAAACAGTTGTATATAAGCTGAAATTCTTGAACTTTAACATTCTGTTTTGGGACAATGCCTGTTCAGATTTGTTCTCTGTACATTGTCACATTCATTGCGTTTCTCACAAGCCCCAGCTTCAGCCTGGAGTCTGAGACAACTTGTTCAAATCACATCCTGGCAGATACAGGGTAAACAATAAGGACACACTATCTGCATCTTCTCAAACAATGTGAGAAACCCCTATTCCTTTCTCACAGGTTATTTGCAGGAAAATAATTGTTGATGTATCTCAGTTCCCTGCATCCTCCTTTTAAACTGAAGGCTTTTCAAGGCCATCACTGAAATGCAACATGCTTGTGATACTGGGCTGAATTATGTCAGAGGATTTGGATTACAAGCAAATGCGCAAGCACATACACACACACGCACGCACGTACACACACAACAAGGACAGATTCATACTAGTGTGATGAGTTGCTGCAATGCTTTCTTAAACCAGCAGAGGCTCTGAGGTAAAACCAGAGAAGTTTCACTTCCAATCTGTTCTTTAACTTTAACTTGTTTATTCTCTCCATCTCTCCACCTATAACTTTTAATTATCTTTACTACATTTTTTTCTATTTCTCTTTTTCCTGCTGGTGTTGTGTTACTCACTGTCAAATTCTTGACCTCTAAGTGGTTTTGGTCATCAGGGTTTGTTGCTACCCATGAGTACCACTCCCTTGGTTTCCATGGACGCAGGCCCTCAGCTTTAAAGGAATGCCCAGGAATGTTGGAACGGACACCCAGAATAGACCCGCACACCCTCCCTATACATATAAAATGCCCATGGATGGCACCCTTCACGCGGGGCACCCAACAACTGTGCATTCCCCTGGTCACGGAAGTGTTCCAGACTATATGTTACCACGGCAACAGCGGCCAAACACAGTGTTGAGACAACTTTGTCCGTATCATTCCCAGCGTGACTGTGGTTTTGCCGTAAACCCCGGCTGGCGTGGTAATGACACTCCATGGCGGTGCAGCAGGGCGGTGGGCGTGGCTGACTGGTGCGGGGAGCAGTGGGTGGACGCTGATCTGGGCCCAGTTCAGATGGGGAGGAACAGCAGGAAACTCAGGCTTACAGTAAAAACATGCAATTAGAAACACATTGAGTTGCTGGGAGCCCCAGGGTGTGCATGCTCTGTATGTGGTGGTGGTGGGGGCTGTCCCAAGAAAAGGGAATAGACAACATCTTTTAGAGCCACTAACCCTCTGCGTTGAGGTGTAGGAAGAAAGGAGTATTCCACAGCTGAAAAAAAGCAGCCATACTTTGTCTGGACTTTTTTTTTTTTTAAATGCCACTGTGTTTGAGAGCGTCAGCGCGGCCCTGAGGCCTGACCACTAAGAGCAGCCAGCGGGCACAGGCGGCAGGCACAGGCGGCAGGCACAGGCACCAGGCACAGGCACCAGGCACAGGCACCAGGCACAGGCACCAGACACAGCTGAACCAGTGGGGAGCCCTGCCTGGACGGCCATGTGGTGAAATCAGTTCCAGAGGGAGTAGAGGTTAACATGGCCACATCTGATCTGAGAACCCTGCAGAACAGCCAGCTGCCAGTCCTCAGGGACACTGGGTGTGTGAGTGGTGGAGATGCGACTGTAAAGGCACATGTCTCATTCCATATCCACGATCTCCCATGAGTTTAGCAAAGTCTAACCCTCCCTCTCCATGAGTTTAGCAAAGTCTAACCCTCCCTCTCCATGAGTTTAGCAAAGTCTAACCCTCCCTCTCCATGAGTTTAGCAAAGTCTAACCCTCCCATGAGTTTAGCAAAGTCTAACCCTCCCATGAGTTTAGCAAAGTCTAACCCTCCCTCTCCATGAGTTTAGCAAAGTCTAACCCTCCCTCTCCATGAGTTTAGCAAAGCAAGAGCAGCATAGGCCTAATCAGTCTCTGGGGGGGATAGGTGTTACTATTTTTCTACATTGATTTATTGATTGATTTTACACCATATCCACATAAACAAGCACCAAAACACAGAAAATAGACATACCGACTATTGGTTTTATAAACCGGAGTGTGATTTTGAGGAGACTGACTGTCAAACATGACAGGATTTATAGCCACTTCAACAGCACCGCAGCCTATTTGATGACAAGTTTAGAGAGACTTCCAGCTCAAGCATCCAACTGCCATTCAGGAGATTCTCACAGACTCAGTAAATCCTACAAACCATTGCCTTTGAGCCCTTCAGGAGCATCACCAGTGGATGAGTTTGAGAAATGAGTCCGAGTGAGTCCCTCTATAGAGGGAGCAGAGAGTAGAGCAAACATCAGAAAGACTCTTTAGTGGGTGGCTTTAGATCAGGTGGTGATCAGAGTGATGACTGTGGCCTCTGAAAAAAGCAATTCAATTACCTCAGGCTCCCAGCAGACTCCCAGCCAACCCAAGAATAAGGGTTAAATTAACAACAACAAAGTCAACCATTTTAACCAACTCTCAAAGCGTTTCCGAAATTCCCCAACGTCAACAGTTAACCAACACGCACTTAGAATGGACAGAGTAAATGTCTGTTTTGTAGGTAATGAGGCTTTTATGAAGTAAAAACATGGACGTGTGATGTGAAATATATTCACAGTTTGAAATGAACAGTAAAAGAGAGGGAATGTGTAACAGTCTGTGGAATACAGGAAGGCTATGGTCTGGTCATGTAAAATCTACAGAGAAACAAACATAACTGCACCATCCATTAAATACATTTCCCATTTAACATACAGGATTACAAAAACAGGAGTGTAAACACAAAGAAACTACTTGATCCCTCAGAATATGAAATAACCGTAAAAAAAACATTATTCTTTTGACAAACTGTAACAGTAACTTTGACAATGGTAATGCATTGCATTTCCAGGCAATGCGTTGGCTGGAGGAATGGAGTAGGCTGGCTGTGTTTGGTAAACATCTTTGGCTTGGAAACTCTTTGGAAAGTTTGTACCTGGTCACAATAGTTGTGGCAGAGTAAGACACCTGAGCAGAGGTGGTAAAGGCACTGTATGGTTGGCATGAGGTGGGAACCTAGAAGCAGACTGTGGGGTAGAGACTTTTTGAACTAGGCTAGTTATTGTATTGTGCTGCATAGTCTGGAAATGTCAATCCCAAACTTTCATATCAAAATTAAATTGAATGTAAATGGCAAACAGGGAGAAAATGGCAGTTTGGAAGCAGATCAGAACTGTGTGGGTCTTGTGCCTCATCCAAAAATCCCTGTGAATTGAATATCTAATGTTCATACTCCATAATTCATACGTACAGGATTTGTTTCAATATTTAAATGTATCTTTTCCATATTCTGCATTTGCATATACAGTATTTAATAGCAACAAACACTGCTTATTGCTACATATGAAATGCATAGCAAGTCATCCTGTATGTATAACACTGTAAATATAGTATACTGTATCTTTATCTTTAGTAAACTGTCTCAAATAGATGGGTTCCTTAGCCCTCGGTCTCTCCGTGAACGTTCTCCATGTGCACTTTGAGGTAGTCATTCCTGGTGAACTTCTTATGGCACAGCGAGCACTCTGCCATGGGCCTGTTGGGCTTGTGGGTCAGCTTGTGCCTGCTCAGCATCTTCTTCAGACTGAACGACAGATCACACACCTACAGAGGAGAGAGAAGTGTGTTAGTTAGCTCTGTTAGAGATGGCAATTATCACACCTTTAATACGGTACATACAAATCTCTGTTTTAGTAGGTCTCTGACGGATCATATTGAATTCATTCAGTCCTAAACTAAAGGACTATGCTGGAGAGGAATATTAAGCTATCTAATCTCCATTATGAGTGCAGCCAGCTAATTGAACCAATCACATGAGAGAAGGCTTCAAGGCAGAACTCATATTTTCCCAGTAAAGCAAGGAGGAAATAAATTAAAGATCCATCACAAATGATACATTTTACACCCTACAAAAGACATCTCAAACTATCAATCATATTAATCCTGCATTGGCATGAGCACAGCAGTTCCCCACATGGACTCAGGCTTCCCAGCATGTCTTCTTCACACTCAAATACTGTATCCTCCATTCAAAATACAAACCATGGAGAAGTACCCTAAAGTCCAGCTGCAGAGAATCTTCAGCTTCCTGTGACCAAGTGTGTGAGTGTTTCTGTGACCAAGTGTGTGAGTGTTTCTGTGACCGAGTGTGTGAGTGTTTCTGTGACCGAGTGTTTCTGTGACCGAGTGTGTGAGTGTTTCTGTGACTGAGTGTTTCTGTGACTGAGTGTGTGAGTGTTTCTGTGACCGAGTGTGTGAGTATTTCTGTGACCGAGTGTGTGAGTGTTTCTGTGACCGAGTGTGTGAGTGTTTCTGTGACCGAGTGTGTGAGTGTTTCTGTGACCGAGTGTGTGAGTGTTTCTGTGACCGAGTGTGTGAGTGTTTCTGTGACCGAGTGTGTGAGTGTTTCTGTGACCGAGTGTGTGAGTGTTTCTGTGACCGAGTGTGTGAGTGTTTCTGTGACCGAGTGTGTGAGTGTTTCTGTGACCGAGTGTGTGAGTGTTTCTGTGACCGAGGGTGTGAGTGTTTCTGTGACCGAGTGTGTGAGTGTTTCTGTGACCGAGTGTGTGAGTGTTTCTGTGACCGAGTGTGTGAGTGTTTCTGTGACCGAGGGTGTGAGTATTTCTGTGACCGAGTGTGTGAGTGTTTCTGTGACCGAGTGTGTGAGACACACGGACACACGCACACACGCACACACACACACACACACACACACACACACACACACACACACACACACACACACACACACACACACACACACACACACACACACACCACTTGGAGTTATGTTTAGGGTTAGAGTCCAGAATAAGGTGGTTTGAGACTCACATCACACTGGAAGGGTTTCTCTCCGGTGTGGGTCCTCATGTGTTCATCCAGACCTCTCTTCTGACTGAAGGCCTTGTTACACTCACTGCATTTGTATGGCTTCTCCTGCAGGGACACACAGACAAATACATACTTTACAGACAGATCACCTCTCAACACACAGCTAATCTGTATACCATGGGTCGGCAACGGGCGGCCTACGGGCCAAAACCATCCCGCAAATGTTGATTTTTATAAACTGTAAAATCACCAAGGATTCAGCCAAAAAGGAGTTTAATTTTGGAAATATATTACCAAGTATCCACCCCCCCAAAAAAATATGTGATCGTGTCTCAATGAAATGATTGTATTTGAAAATCTGAATCTAGCTGCCTACCCCTGCTGTATACTGTACACAAATACTGAAACACAAATGAACTCTCTCACACATGGAAGAAACCTGGATAACATTTAGCATCCCAAAAAAGTACCAACACACACACACTCTCATATCCTCTCACTTCACACCCCGCCGCCCCCCAGTGAGTTTATGAAGATATGAAATGAGAAGTTGTACAGCACCTGCAGTAGGGAAGAAATGAACAGCGTTATTTTGTTTTTGGATCCCCAAGGAACACATGGAATCCTAAGGAACACATGGAATCCTAAGGAACACATGGAATCCTAAGGAACACATGGATCCCTAAGGAACACATGGATCCCTAAGGAACACATGGAATCCTAAGGAACACATGGATCCCTAAGGAACACATGGATCCCTAAGGAACGCATGGAATCCTAAGGAACACATGGAATCCTAAGGAACACATGGAATCCTAAGGAACACATGGATCCCTAAGGAACACATGGAATCCTAAGGAATACATGGATCCCTAAGGAACACATGGAATCCTAAGGAACACATGGAATCCTAAGGAACACATGGAATCCTAAGGAACACATGGAATCATAAGGAACACATGGATCCCTAAGGAACACATGGATCCCTAAGGAACACATGGAATCCTAAGGAACACATGGATCCCTAAGGAACACATGGATCCCTAAGGAACACATGGATCCCTAAGCTAAGGAACACATGGAATCCTAAGGAACACATGGAATCCTAAGGAACACATGGATCCCTAAGGAACACATGGATCCCTAAGGAACACATGGAATGGAACACATGGATCCCTAAGGAACACATGGATCCCTAAGGAACACAAGGAACACATGGAATCCTAAGGAACACATGGATCCATAAGCTAAGGAACACATGGAATAAGGAACACATGGAATCCTAAGGAACACATGGATCCCTAAGGAACACATGGAATCTAAGGAACACATGGAATCCTAAGGAACACATGGAATCCTAAGGAACACATGGAATAAGGAACACCTAAGGAACACATGGATCCCTAAGGAACACATGGAATCCTAAGGAACACATGGAATCCTAAGGAACACATGGAATCCTAAGGAACACATGGAATCCTAAGGAACACATGGATCCCTAAGGAACACATGGATCCCTAAGGAACACATGGAATCCTAAGGAACACATGGATCCCTAAGGAACACATGGATCCCTAAGGAACACATGGAATCCTAAGGAACACATGGAATCCTAAGGAACACATGGAATCCTAAGGAACACATGGAATCATAAGGAACACATGGATCCCTAAGGAACACATGGATCCCTAAGGAACACATGGAATCCTAAGGAACACATGGATCCCTAAGGAACACATGGATCCCTAAGGAACACATGGATCCCTAAGCTAAGGAACACATGGAATCCTAAGGAACACATGGAATCCTAAGGAACACATGGATCCCTAAGGAACACATGGATCCCTAAGGAACACATGGAATCCTAAGGAACACATGGATCCCTAAGGAACACATGGATCCCTAAGGAACACATGGATCCCTAAGGAACACATGGATCCCTAAGCTAAGGAACACATGGAATCCTAAGGAACACATGGATCCATAAGCTAAGGAACACATGGAATCCTAAGGAACACATGGAATCCTAAGGAACACATGGATCCCTAAGGAACACATGGAATCCTAAGGAACACATGGAATCCTAAGGAACACATGGAATCCTAAGGAACACATGGAATCCTAAGGAACACATGGAATCCTAAGGAACACATGGATCCCTAAGGAACACATGGAATCCTAAGGAACACATGGAATCCTAAGGAACACATGGAATCCTAAGGAACACATGGAATCCTAAGGAACACATGGATCCCTAAGGAACACATGGATCCCTAAGGAACACATGGATCATCTAAAGCTTAAGCAAAACATGGCACAGAAAAGCCCTTTGAACATATATCAGTGCACTGGCTCACAGGGGCTGTAGAATATCACTCCTGTCTCCACACCTCATCAGTTTAGCAAATAACTTTTCCTCTGTGCCTTTCAGAGGCCTGTCTGGGTGTCACTCAAAAGCAGTTATCGCTCTGTGGGTGTGTTATTGTGTGTGTGTGTGTGTGTGTTTCTCAATCTAGTTGTGTGTCTGACTTCAGGGAAATATTTTTGACACTTGAAAGCTTAGTTATAGTTAAATAATAAGCACAGAGATAGCAATACTTCTTGTTTGGGTGTCAGTCTTTGACAAGAGATCCATTTATGGATCAGTCGTCAAGGGTACGGGGTGAATGCAGGACGTTAGGGTCCTGGGAATAGGGCTATCATGTGGGAGGGACAAATTTAGTGCCCAGAGACACAGGATACAAAAGGAGGTACAGATCAGGTTAAATGCACATGTCTGCATGAGTATGTTTGTGTGCGTGAGTGAGAAAGAAACATAGAGACAGCTAACATAGAGACACCTAACATAGAGACACCTAACATAGAGACACCTAACATAGAGACTAGAGACACCTAACATAGAGACACCTAACATAGAGACACCTATGGGGCTGTGTGAGAAACTTGGGTGTGGAGGCCAAACCAGAACATAATTGACAGTCTGTGTATTGTAAAATCTGCTAGTTTAACAGGTATTGCTTTTCTAATAAAGTATCACTTTCCCACTTTGGGGAAATCTTCCCCCCTGAATGACATACAAAACCCCCAAAAAGGGTTAAAGTTCAGAGTTTAGGAAACACATGGATGTAGGGGTGATGTGGAGGACCCAGAATGCATCACTCTGGTCCCAGTAACATCTAACATCTGTACCTGGTGACCTCTGCTCTTCAGCAGCTGTCCAGCCTAGTGACCTTTGACCTGACCCTCTGACTGGCTGGCCTCTGAATCTGGCCCCTCAGGAGTCAGTAGGGTTATGAATGGAGGGATAAAGCTCTGTTTATTTACACAGAGAGGCAGGAGGATCACATTTCATATCAAAAGTGTGGTCAATGGTCATCTCTAAACCAACATGGCATGTCCTCATCTTCTGTTACCCAATACAACATGAAACCCTTTCCCCTACACCCCTAGGCACTTCGTATAGCTCTGACAGGATTGGAGAGGTATTAGCTATATGATGATAATTCACCTAGCCTACCAGAGGGCAAAGTGGAGCACCTGCTATATTTCTAATACCCATTTCAACTGGTCCGATCACTTAATGCTGTGATTAACCAATCAGAGACTGCTATACTGGATCAATAGGAGCCAGCTGAAACTGACCAATGGAAAAGTATTACAGTAAAACCCTTTTAGAGGTTTTCAAACTGAAAACAGAGGTACTTGGAAGATTATGTTGGAACTATCAGAACTCTAGGCCAAAGTCAAACAAAACCGAACAGGCACCCCCACAGAGAGAACAAGTGGAATGTTAATCAGTGTGTTTACAGTCAGATCACTCTTGTCACATCACAGAACCTTAAAGAGATTAATAAAAATCTCTGACCAGGCAACATGTCAGCAGCTTTATAGGAATCACATGTATTCTCATTGTTGCAGATGGTTTGGTATGTGGGATAAACACACAATTCTAAACAGGTCCATCTCTAAACTATACATTAACACTGAGCTGGAGCTCCTTCAGCCAAATGACATTGTTCTGCTGAGTATTGATGTCATCGTCCAGCTCTCTGCTGTGTATCACAGCTCGGCCCATATTTCACTACTGCAGTCACCGTGCACTGAGCAAAGACAGAGCCGGGAACTCACAAAGCCATGTCTCAATTCAAACATTAACATTTCATCAAGTCCTCTCTAGAGAATTGGAGCTGATAGGAGTTTCCCGGTCCCGCCAGCTGCCTGTTTCCACTGTACCGTTTCAGGCCAGAAGCTTTACACTGTATCTGCAGCACAGGTTCAAAGGGTGCAATGAAATGGTTTGTGCTTGAGCAAACAGGAAAGGTACTTGAAACATGTCAACAAAACCCTCAGGCCGTACCCATATGAATTAATGATCATGTTAAAAGTCATAAATAAATACTGTATATATGAATATACAGCCCCATATGGCTATAACCACAAACACAAACACACACTTCAACACACATAGCTCATGGAAAGCTGTGAAGTGGTGGAGAACATCAGTGGGTAGAGAAGTCGTGCAGAAGCACAGGCAGGAAATGACCTAATGAGAGACCAGTGTGACCATGCCCTTCCTCTTACAACACTGAGCTCCGAGTCAGGTTACACGTACGGTGCATTTGGAAAGTATACCTTCCCTTTTTCCACATATTGTTAAGTTACATTCTTATTCTAAAATTGAAAAATATATATATAATCTATCTACACAATACCCCAAAAGGACAAAGCGAAAGCAGGTTTCCCCCCCAATTTTTTTTTTTTTTTTTTTTTTTTTAAATACAAAAGAAAAGTATTCAGACCCTTTGCAATGAGACTTGATATTGAGCTCAGGTGCATCCTGTTTCCATTGATCATCCTTGAGATGTTTCTACAACTTGATTGGAGTCCAACTGTGGTAAATTAAATTGACTGGACATGATTTGGAAATGCACACACCTGTCTATATAAGGTCCCACAGTTGACAGTGCATGTCAGAGCAAAAACCAAGCCATGAGGTCAAAGGAATTGTCCGTAGAGCTCCAAGACAGGATTGTGTCGAGGCACAGATCTGGGGAGAAGGGCTTTGCTCCGGGAGGGGACCAAGAACCCGATGGTCACTCTGACAGAGCTCTAGAGTTCCTCTGTGGAGAAGGGAGAACGTTTCAGAAGGACATCCATCTCAACAGCACTCTACCAAATCAGGCCTTTATGGTTGAGTGGCCAGACGGAAGCCACTCCTCAGTAAAAGGCACATGACAGCCTGCTTCGAGTTTGACAAAATGCACCTAAAGGACTCTCAGGCAATGAGAAACAAGATTCTCTGGTCTGATGAAATCAAGATTGAACCCTTTGGCCTGAATGCCAAGTGTCACGTCTGGAGGAAACCTGGCACCATCCCTACGGTGAAGCATGGTGGTGGCAGCATCATACTGTGGAGATGTTTTTCAGCGATGGGGACTGGGAGACTAGTCAGGATCGAGGGAAAGATGAACGGAGCAAAGTACAGAGAGTTCCTTGATGAAAACCTGCTCCAGAGCGTTCAGGACCCCAGACTGAGGCGATGGTTCACCTTCCAACAGGACAATGACCCTAAGCACACAGCCAAGACAACACAGGAGTGGCTTCGGGACAAGTCTCTGAATGTCCTTGCGTGGCCCAGCCAGAGCTCAGACTTGAACCCAATCAAACATCTCTAGAGAGACATGAAAATAGCTGTGTGGCGAAGCTCCTCATCCAACCTGACAGAGCTTGAGAGGTTCTGCAGAGAAGAATGAGAGAAAATCCCCAAATACAGGTGTGCCAAGCTTGTAGTGTCATAAGCAAGAAGACTATAGGCTGTAATCGCTGCCAAAGGTGCTTCAACAAAGTACTTAGTAAAGGATCTGAATTCTTATGTAAATGTGTATTAAGTTGTTTTATTTGCTTTGTCATTATGAGGTATTGTGTGTAGATTGATGAGGGAAAAAAACAATTGAATCCATTTTAGAATTAGGCCGTAACGTGACAAAATGTGGAAAAAGTCAAGGGGTCTGAATACTTTGCAAATGCACTGTACATGCTCATCATATCAACACCAACGATACCTGTCATGTTCTCCGCTCGTATACATGCAGGAACCCAATGACTGTCTTTCAATAAGACTGTATGTGATTGATATGAGATGTGGATGTATTCTAGTCTACCATCTACAGCTCTAAGTAGTCTTCATTATCCTCCCCAGTCTTAAAGAAATTCACTGTGGGAGCAGCCTAAGTGAGGGTCCTGGCATCACCGCATTGGAAATAAGACCTTCAGCGTTCATGACTGCAGAACTAGACCAACTAGTCTGCTTGGCGGCCTGACAGAGGTGTGTGAACCTTTATTCCTGGGTGGGTTACGTTCTACAGCTTGGCTGAGCACTGAGCAGATCAACCAAAGCATAGTACTGGAGATGGAGAGATAAGACTTTACGGACACCTAGGAGTTGGTATCTCAGGAAATACTCAACACACACACACACTCGCAAAAACAGTAGCGTGTGCAGATTTTCCTACATCTATAAAAAGAGAAAAGTATGCTTCAGGATATTTCATGTGACTTATTGAATAGATCATAACTCATGTTGCGGTCAGAAGTTATTTCCTAATGGCCAGCTGGTTTAGAGGTTAAAAACCCCCGTCAAAGAAAACAGCTCCAAAATGTCACTGCTATTCCCTGGCTTTCATGACAGTTTCCTTTTACTCACATACATAAAGACATACACACGCGACCACACACACACACACGCGACCACACACACACACACACACACACACACACACACACACACACACACACACACACACACACACACACACACACACACACACACACACACACACACACACACACACACACACACACACACACACACACACACACACACACACACACACACATACATACACACACACACACACGCGACCACACACACACACACACACACACACACACACATACACACACACACACACACACGCACACACACGCACGCACACACACACACACACACACACACACACACACACACACACACACACACACACACAGTGCTGTGGGAGGTGGAGGGAAATGCAATAATTTCCATGCGGGCAGGGTAACACCAACACCTCAAACTGTTCCTGGAACAAAAAGAGGGAGGAGTGTGGGAAGAGTGGGTGTGGAGACTTACCCGAGTGTGTGTGCGGATGTGCATCTTCAGACCATCATTCTTGCTGAATGCTTTGTCACAGTACGGGCACTGGTATGGGCGCTCACCTAGGGAGAAAACAGAAGGATCAACACAAATCAGAGAGAAGGAAACATAAAAAAATGGCCCAGAGCATACTACAAAGACAGTGTACAGATGCTTTTAATTAGTTAAGATAAGTAGTTAAGACATATATTTGTCTACACACTAGGCAGTAGGCAACAAACTCTTTGAAACACAAAATACTATATGATGATCAAACATTAGACATACAGTACATACAGTGCCTTAAGAAAGTATTCATACCCCTTGAGTTATTCCACATTTTGTTGTGTTACAGACTGAATTCAAAATGAATTAAATATTATTTTCTCACCCATCTACAACAACCCATAACGACAAAGTGAAAACATGTTTTTAGACATTTTTGCAAATGTATTGAAAATTAAATACAGAAATATCTCATTTACATAAATATTCACACCCCAAATAGAGCAGATCTGAGCTTTAAAATAAGAATTGGAGGTATAAAGAAAGGGAGGGAGAAAAACGAAGATGTTGTGCTGCGAACGGCCACACACAGAGCCGGGCCTCCAGCTCTATGCAGCACCACAGAGAGAGCGGAGGAGGTCCACTCTGCCACTGAGCCTCCTGCTAGCTGGAGCATAAATCTGGTTCTTCTGAAGGCCCCTCTTCTCCCTCCAGCCATGCTGCCTCTGATGTGTTTCTGATGCTCTTCCGAGCAGGGAAACTCTTCTTCTCCAGGATGTAGGTCCTCACAGGAACTATCGACGATGGGATTCTATGGGTCTCAGGTTTGGGGTCGAGGTTATTTTAATGTAGATGTGTTCTGAGAAGACCTTCATTGTCCAATGATGAAGCAAAGCAAACAGAACCCCCACAAGCCTTCTCAGAATCAGATTAGTAAAATACCACTTTATCTTAATACATGTAACACACATCTGCCTAGAGTTTAATCTGAGAAAAGTATTATTATTAGTCGTGTGAGAAAAGCCCCCACAGTCAGTAGTACCGCTTGTCACGTGAAAGACCAGAGTCAAAGAGTAAGAACAATCCATTAGGGGTGTGAACGTTAAAACATTTAAACCAAATTGAATCGTTAACGTTAAGAAAAAATCCCAAATTGAAATTGTAGTGCAGTTATCACAAAACTACCACTAACAGGTCCCGATCATCATCATAAAGGGGAGAATTGTAACATATAGGCCAACCTAACGCAACAATGGTGTAACATTAGTAAAAGTGGATGCATCTTTCAAATGATTTGCCACGGATATAAAGCTCTCCACAAATCATCGTCAATAAAATGTGGGGGAAAAAGCGCTGATTACAGGAATGATTGCAGTTGATAAGCAGCCAATGTCAGTAGCCTACTATAGTTGATAAGCAGCCAATGTCAGTGGCCTACTATAGTTGATAAGCAGCCAATGTCAGTGGCCTACTATAGTTGATATGCAGCCAATGTCAGTGGCCTACTATAGTTGTCATAGTTGTGGCCTACTACTATAGTTGATATGCAGCCAATGTCAGTGGCCTACTATAGTTGATAAGCAGCCAATGTCAGTGGCCTACTATAGTTGATAAGCAGCCAATGTCAGTGGCCTACCTACCAATGTCAGTGGCCTACTATAGTTGATAAGCAGCCAATGTCAGTGGCCTACTATAGTTGATAAGCAGCCAATGTCAGTGGCCTACTATAGTTGATATGCAGCCAATGTCAGTGGCCTACTATAGTTGATAAGTTGATAAGCAGCCAATGTCAGTGGCCAATGTCAGTGGCCTACTATAGTTGATAAGCAGCCAATGTCAGTGGCCTACTATAGTTGATAATGCAGTGGCCAATGTCAGTGGCCTACTATAGTTGATAAGCAGCCAATCAGTGGTTGATAAGCAGCCAATGTCAGTGGCCTACTATAGTTGATAAGCAGCCAATGTCAGTGGCCTACTAAGCAGCCAATGTCAGTGGTTGATAAGCAGCCAATGTCAGTGGCCTACTATAGTTGATAAGCAGCCAATGTCAGTGGCCTACTATAGTTGATAAGCAGCCAATGTCAGTGGCCTACTATAGTTGATAAGCAGCCAATGTCAGTGGCCTACAAGTTGATAAGCAGCCAATGTGGCCTACTATAGTTGATAAGCAGCCAATGTCAGTGGCCTACTATAGTTGATAAGCAGCCAATGTCAGTGGCCAATAATAAGCAGCCAATGTCAGTGGCCTACTATAGTTGATAAGCAGCCAATGTCAGTGGCCTACTATAGTTGATAAGCAGCCAATGTCAGTGGCCTACTATAGTTGATAAGCAGCCAATGTCAGTGGCCTACTATAGTTGATAAGCAGCCAATGTCAGTGGCCTACTATAGTTGATAAGCAGCCAATGTCAGTGGCCTAGTGGCCTACTATAGTTGATAAGCAGCCAATGTCAGTGGCCTACTATAGTTGATAAGCAGCCAATGTCAGTGGCCTACTATAGTTGATAAGCAGCCAATGTCAGTGGCCTACTATAGTTGATAAGCAGCCAATGTCAGTGGCCTACTATAGTTGATAAGCAGCCAATGTCAGTGGCCTACTATAGTTGATAAGCAGCCAATGTCAGTGGCCTACAGTGGCCTACTATAGTTGATAAGCAGCCAATGTCAGTGGCCTACTATAGTTGATAAGCAGCCAATGTCAGTGGCCTACTATAGTTGATAAGCAGCCAATGTCAGTGGCCTACTATAGTTGATAAGCAGCCAATGTCAGTGGCCTACTATAGTTGATAAGGCCCTACTATAGTTGATAAGCAGCCAATGTCAGTGGCCTACTATAGTTGATAAGCAGCCAATGTCAGTGGCCTACTATAGTTGATGCAGCCTCAGTGGCCTACTATAGCCAATGTCAGTGGCCTACTATAGTTGATAAGCAGCCAATGTCAGTGGCCTACTATAGTTGATAAGCAGCCAATGTCAGTGGCCTACTATAGTTGATATGCAGCCAATGTCAGTGGCCTACTATAGTTGATAAGCAGCCAATGTCAGTGGCCTACTATAGTTGATAAGCCAAGTCCTAAGTTGATAAGCAGCCAATGTCAGTGGCCTACTATAGTTGATATGCAGCCAATGTCAGTGGCCTACTATAGTTGATAAGCAGCCAATGTCAAGTTGATAAGCAGCCAATGTCAGTGGCCTACTATAGTTGATAAGCAGCCAATGTCAGTGGCCTACTATAGTTGATAAGCAGCCAATGTCAGTGGCCTACTATAGTTGATAAGCAGCCAATGTCAGTGGCCTACTATAGTTGATAAGCAGCCAATGTCAGTGGCCTACTATAGTTGATAGCCAATGTCAGTGGCCTACTAAGTTGATCAGCCAATGTGGCCTACTATAGTTGATAAGCAGCCAATGTCAGTGGCCTACTATAGTTGATATGCAGCCAATGTCAGTAGCCTACTATAGTTGATAAGCAGCCAATGTCAGTGGCCTACTATAGTTAATAAGCAGCCAATTGCCTACTATAGTTGATAAGCAGCCAATGTCAGTGGCCTACTATAGTTGATAAGCAGCCAATGTCAGTGGCCTACTATAGTTGATAAGCAGCCAATGTCAGTGGCCTACTATAGTTGATAAGCCAGTGGCCCAATGTCAGCCAATGTCAGTGGCCTACTATAGTTGATAAGCAGCCAATGTCAGTGGCCTACTATAGTTGATAAGCAGCCAATGTCAGTGGCCTACTATAGTTGATAAGCAGCCAATGTCAGTGGCCTACTATAGTTGATAAGCAGCCAATGTCAGTGGCCTACTATAGTTGCAAGGTCATTGGCTAAATAGAGGACTGCAAGCTCCATTTGACACGCGACTCGAGCTACTGAAACAGGTGCGTCTTTCTCATCAATATCGCTTTTCACCATTTACTCCTGTTTCAACAGGGTGTTATTCACTACATAATGGGAGTTGAGACATAGTGTCCACATCACTAAGGAATTAACATGGTCCACACACACCAACACAGCCGTGAAGAAGGCACGACAACATCTCTTCTCCCTCAGGAGGCTGAACAGATTTGTCATGGACCCTCAGATTCTCAAAAGATTCTACAGCTACACCATTGAGAGCATCTTGAGTGGCTGCATCACCGCCTGGTATGGAAACTGCCTGGCATTCATCTACAAGGTGCTACAGAGGGTAGCACATACGGCCCAGTACATCACTGGGGCCGAGCTCTCTGCCATCCAGGACCTCTATACCAGGCAGTTTCAGAGAAAGGCCTTAAAAATGGTCAAAGACTGTTCTCTCTGCAACTGCACGGTAAGTAGTAACGATGCACCAAGTCTGGAACCAACAGGACCCTGAACAGCTTCTACCCCCAAGTCATAAGACTGCTAAGTAGTTAACCAAATAGCTACCTGGACTACCTGCATTGACCCCTTTGGCATTCACTCTTTTGACTCATCACATTCGCTGCTGCTACTGCCTATTATCTATCCTGTTGGCTAGTCACTTTACCCATATCCAAACTCTTCAGGACCCTGTCTTTCAAAGATAATTCGTAAAAATCCAAATAACTTCACAGATCTTCATTGTAAAGGGTTTAAACACGGTTTCCCATGATTGTTCAATGAACCATAAACAATGAATGAACATGCACCTGTGGAACGGTCGTTAACACACTAACAGCTTACAGACGGTAGGCAATTAGGTCACAGTTATGAAAATTTAGGACACTAAAGAGGCCTTTCTACTGACTCTGAAAAACAAAAAAAGAAAGATGCCCAGGATCCCTGCTCACCTGTGTGAACGTGCCTTAGGCATGCTGCAAGGAGGTATGAGGACTGCAGATGTGGCCAGTGAAATAAATTGCAATGTCCGTACTGTGAGACGCCTAAGACAGTGCTACAGGGAGACGGACAGCTGATCGTCCTCACAGTGGCAGACCACGTGTAACAACACCTGCACAGGATCGGTGCAACCAAACATCACACCTGCATGACAGGTACAGGATGGCAACAACAACTGCCCGAGTTACACCAGGAATGCACAATCCCTCCATCAGTGCTCAGACTGTCCGTAATAGGCTGAGAGAGGCTGGACTGAGGGCTTGTAGGCCTGTTGTAAGGCATGTCCTCACCAGACATCACTGGCAACAAGTCGCCTATGGGCACAAAACCTACCGTCGCTGGACCAGACAGGATTGGCAAAAAGGGCACTTCAGTGACGAGTCGCGGTTTTGTCTCACCAGGGGTGATGGTCTGATTCACATTTATCGTAGAAGAAATTAGCGTTACACCGAGGCATGTACTCTGGAGCAGGATCGATTTGGAGGTGTAGGGTTCGTCATGGTCTGGGGCGGTGTGTCACAGTATCATCGGACTGAGCTTGTTGTCAATCTCAACGCTGTGCATTACAGGGAAGACATCCTCCTCCCTCATGTGGTACCCTTCTTGCAGGCTCATCCTGACATGACCCTCCAGCATTTCCTGCAAGACAGGAATGTCAGTGTTCTGCCATGGCCAGCGAAGAGCCCGGATCTCAATCCCATTGAGCACGTCTTGGCCCTGTTGGATCGGAGGGTGGGGGCTAGGGCCATTCCGGGAACTTGTCCGGGAACTTGCAGGTGCCTTGTGGAAGAGTGGGGTAACATCTCACAGCAAGAACTGGCAAATCTGGTGCAGTCCATGAGGAGGAGATGCACTGCAGTACTTAATACAGCTGGCGGCCACACCAGATACTGACTGTTACTTTTGATTTTGACCCCCCCCTTTGTTCAGGGACACATCATTCCATTTCTGTTAGTCACATGTCTGTGGAACTTGTTCAGTTTATGTCTCAGTTGTTGAATCTTGTTGTGTTCATACAAATATTTACACACGTTAAGTTTGCTGAAAATAAACGCAGTTGACAGTGAGAGGACGTTTCTTTTTTGCTGAGTTTATATATGTACCTATCTACGTCATACCCCTGCACATTGACTCGGTACTGGTACCTTGTGTACATAGCCAAGTTATCGTTTCTCATTGTGTATTAATTCCTTGTGTTATTATTTTTCTCTCTGCATTGTTGGGAAGGGCCCGTAACGAAGCATTTCAAAGTTAGTCTACACCTGTTGCTTAAGAAGCATGTAACATTAAATGTTATATAGTTGACAGCATTAGAAAGTTAAAATTCTTCCCATATCAACCCCAGGTGATACCCACATGTGTTTTCTTTTGCCTTGTGTTTGATTTGTGAGCTTAAACTTTTGTTAAACATGAAACAAAGTAGACCACTAAACTAATGAATATGCTATTTGTCTTCATCAAAACCATGTTTTTGTTGCATATTTCAGTCTGGAACCTGTCTAGGTGGTAACCTATTATAAATGGCACACTAGCAGTTCGCAAAAAAATACTAAAATAGAGGAGACATCTATTATTCCAAAACTGCAGCTTGTGGTTGGAACACATCATTCCATACTTCAATCAAACAGTCCAGTTTGAATTTCTGATAAAGGTGTAATGATTTGGCAAGGAATGCTGCTTGTCTACAGTTTGGTTTGACTGTTACTTTTGATTTTGACCCTCCCATCAATTAGATAGTTTTTTTAGACAGTCATTCCTGTAGCCCTATAGAGCTTGTGTATGCAGCACCCATGCGTGTAGAGGGAGAGGTTGAGTGAGAGACACGCAACGGAGGGAAAAGAGAATGTAGGGAGAAGTTGGCTAGGTTTATTTTTTGTTGTGAGTCGGTAATGCACATAACAAATGGAAGGAACACGAGTCAATGTGAATTAACGGCTGTCTTCGGGACAAAATTTCAGCTGCCCATTTGGGCACCAACGAAGCAGATTCCAGATGCCTTAAGACTCATACACTGATTGCATCCAACTGTAAATAACAATGTTTAAGCATTTTAATGCATGACCCCACTGAGCATTTCTCCTTAGCTAAGATAATCCATCCACCTGACAGGTGTGGCATATCAAGAAGCTGATTAAACAGCATGATTATTACACAGGTGCACAATAAGTGTACAATAAAAGGCCACTCTAAAATGTGTAGTTTTGTCACAGAACACAATGCCACAGATGTCTCAAGTTTTGAGGGGAGCGTGCAATTGGCATGCTGACTGCAGGAATGTCCACCAGAGCTGTCGCCAGAGAATTGAACGTTCAGTTCTCTCCAACGTTGTTTTAGAGAATTTGGCAGTACGTCCAACCGGCCTCAACCACACACCACGTGTAATCATGCTAGCCCAGCTTCTTCACCTTCGGGATCGTCTGAGTGGGGGGTAGGGGGGTGCTGAGGAGTATTTATGTCTGTAATAAAGCCCTTTTGTGGGGAAAAACTCATTCTGATTGGCTGGGCACCCCAGTGGGTGGGCCAGTCTGACATGTGGGTGAGCCTATGCCCTTCAAGGCATATCAAGAAGCTGATTAAACAGCATGATCATTACACAGGTGCACCACTGCCCAGTCATATGAAATCCATAGATTGACTGATTTCCTTATATGAACTGTAACTCAGTAAAATCTTTGAAATTGTTGCATGGGTAATTTTCAAGAAACACTCACTTGTTGATATGTAGCTAACATTATAAAAGCAATATGAACTAGAGGAGACAATGGCCTGTGCTTAAATGTTTATTTCATTACAGCTCATCGGTTTACATTGTGCTACTTTCGTCCCACCCGTCTCTCCTGTAACTTCTCCCAGGCTACACCCAAGACTAGCTTGCATGATACTTGAAAGCTGTGCTGTCATTTAGTCACTAGATGGGTTAAGAAAATGATACTGTATGTTTCGGGCCTTAAACAACTAAACACAACTTTTCAACTGAAAAACACTTCCGGGTCAGTTCAAAAAAATAACTTACATCGCTCAAAACAACTTTTTGTTGATAACTCGGTGAAACATTGTCAGACTGGGCTGTTTTTTACAGGGAGGTTTTCCTCCACATTAGGAGCGTGTAACACTACATGACCAAAAGTGTGTGGACATTATATGCTGTAGCATTAAGATTTCCCTTCACTGGAACTAAATGGCCTAGCCCGAACCATGAAAAACAGCCCCAGACCATTATTCCTCATCCACCAAACTTTACAGTTGGCACTATGCATTGGGGCAGGTAGTGTTCTCCTGGAATCCACCAAACTCAGATTCGTCCATCAGGACAGCCAGATGGTGAAGCGTGATTCATCACTCCAGAGAATGTGGTTCCACTGCTCCAGAGTCCAATGGCGGCGAGCTTTACACCACTCCAGCCAATACTTGGCATTGCGCATGGTGATCTTAGGCTTGTGCGGCTGCTCGGCAATGGAAACCCATTTCATGAAGCTCCTGACAAACAGTTATTGTGCTGACGTTGCTTCCAGAGGCCGTTTGGAACTCGGTAGTGAGTGTTGCAACCGTGGACAGACAATTTTTACACCCTACGCGCTTCAGCACTCGGCGGTCCCATTCTGTGAGCTTGTGTGGCCTACCACTTTGCGGCTGAGCAGTTGTTGCTCCGAGACGTTTCCACTTCACAATAACAGCACTTACAGTTGACAGGGGCAGCTCTAGCAGGACAGAAATTTGACAAAATGACTTGCTGGAAAGGTGGCATTTTATGATGGTGCCACATTGAAAGTCACTGAGCTCTTCAGTACGGCCATTCTACTGCCAATGTTTGTCTATGGAGATTGCATGGCAGTGTGCTCAATTTTAAACACCTGTCAGCAATGGGTGTGGCTGAAATAGCCGAATCCACTAATTTGAAGGGGTGTCCACATACCTTTCTATATATAGTGTCCTTCCATCCCGGGTCACCCTTATTTTATGACATTTTCTTATTGTTTTAATAGTAAAAATATTTTTTTAAATGTAAAGAAAAATGATCTATTTGTCACATCCTACAACCCATACACAGGCTGGCCTGGCCCAGTGTAGCTGAGCTGAGCCTGGGCCCAATGGATCAAAGGCAGGCCAGCCTAACTCCCTTAGTTCCTATCTGAGCACACTCCGTAAGATGGCAAAGAGGATGTGACAGGCTGTCAGTCAAAGAGCCGGCAGACACGTGGATCTATTTACCCCTGAGCTGATCCTCAGCCCAGATAGCACAACCAGCGCTGATTACCAACCTATATATGGAAGATGAGGTAACCCATATAAATGCAAAGAAAACAACCGTTCCAAGGGAAAATACAGTACAATACATGTAAGGAAGTATTTTGGGGTTCCACCACAGCTATGTTACTGGTTCTGAACTATTGAAGTCAGAGGCAGAATATTCCTTTCACAGAAGCTCACAGTAAGTTATTGTTAACTACACCTCAACAGTCACGACCAGGTAACACAAGGAAACACCAAGGTATGAAACTAAAGACAGTGAAATTCGGCTAATTTCTGGACAGAATGAGTCCCTTCTGAACAAGAGCTGCTCCTGCTGGTGTTAATGGAGCCGATCCAGGGGGAGACGTGAAACAGCTAAATGTTAACTTAATAAAACACTGCCTTAAGAGGGATACAGATGACTCTGTGTGTGTGTGTCCTTGCGGGTACAAAAATCAAATTTCTCATTCATTTTGTTGTAGCATAATCTCTCTTTAGTGACTAATTGTCAAAGAGAAAAAGATAGTTTCTTTAATCAGATAGAGGAGGAATTGATGGGAGGGATGTTTTTGCTCTTGTATGTAATAAGGTTAATGACCTGAGTGTCCCAGAGAGATGGAGAGTTAACATGCAGGAATGCTTATTCAATCAGAGGAACCACAACCACCCAGAGAGAGAAAGAGTACACAGCAGAGAAATATCACCCAAAACAAACATTTAGCTCTGTTTGGGTCTATTTCACCACAGACACAACTTAGACAGGTTTTAAACTGAGCTTCCAGGTGAATGTCATTCAAACACTATTCCTGTCAGTCTTCTATTACCAGACTTCATTGGGAGTGGACTAGCCCGCAAAGCTGCATCCTTTACAGATTCACTCATTTTCTGGGGAGGAAAAAAAATATTTGTCATGTTTCAGAGTGTCAAATCTGTTTAAGTCTCCTCTAACTCAAGGGTGGGATTTTACTGGTTTGTTTTCATTTGTGTCTGTGTGTCTGCCCATTTCTTTCTGCCTATCACTTTGCTGTCCTTATAAATGCTCTTTTTTTTTTTTACTTAACCTTTATTTAACTAGGCAAGTCAGTTAAGAACAAATTCTTATTTACAATGACGGCCTACATCGGCCAAACACCGGACGATGCTGGGCCAATTGTGTGCCGCCCTATGGGACTCCGAATCACAGCCGGTTGTGATACAGCCTGAATTCAAACCAGGGTGTCTGTATTGACGCCTCTGGCACTGAGTGCCTTAGAACACTGTGTCACTCAGGAGACCCAAACCTCATAAACCAGGAGTGGCCACAGAGGTAGAATGGGCGCACCAGACCGTCCTGTCTTATCCATCCAACATATAGCTTGAAAAGGGTTAACAACCGGCCTCATGTACAGTGTGGAATGATCACACATTCAGAAACACATTCAGAAACATGACCAGAGGGCAGCTCAAAATCACATCCCCCTATAAAATCCCTGTTCTGCTCAATTTCAGCCTCTAGGATGCCTTTGTTGACAAACAGGAAAATCGGAGTCCCAGATGTGCCATCTCTCACAGAGGAGAGAGAATCTGTCTGTTATGTAGCATGATGGGGTATCAGGGTAAGGCTGGTCCATTCCTTGGGGAGCCCTAGAGAAGGCATTTGTGTGTTCTAATATGGTTGATACAGTGTGGTAGCGTGCTCTGACTGCCTCTGCTCTGCGGCTTGCAGCGCATCCCTCTCGGTAGGGGCAGAGGAGCAGTATAAACTGATATACTGTACAGACACCCACACTCTGCAAATGGAGCATTAGTCCTCATCATTGTTAACAGCAGGGTACAATGTGGTCACTAGGATCAAACTTACGTAAATGTTCAGTAACATTATCCTCCTTCCACAGTTGACTGACACACAACCCCAACCCTTTGGCACCCCTCACACCAAACCAGACCAGCTCTCTCTAACACACGCCTGACGACCAGAATACCCCAAAAAGATCAGCTCAATCCTTTACAGGATACAAACATGGACCAGAACCAATAGCGATCATTTCAGGAATAATTTCCTTGGGGTGACATGGTTCATATGAGAGGCGCTATGTCCTTTCAGTTGAACAGTAATGTAACTGGAAACCATCCACTTATTATCTAGATTGTTGGGGATTATGTGGTGAGGCTGGGCTCTGTGTGGTGGAGATGGTAACTGATTTAGTATGCGCTGAAATGGGACACCATCTCTCTGTGACCCTGGGTGTCTCTCTGCCACCCACCCCCCACTGTGCTCCTTACACCCCTTGTCTGCTAATCGATCCGTTTGGCACCCCTAACTGTGTGTGTGTGTGTGTGTGTGTGTGTGTGTGTGTGTGTGTGTGTGTGTGTGTGTGTGTGTGTGTGTGTGTGTGTGTGTGTGTGTGTGTGTGTGTGTGTGTGTGTGTGTGTCTGGTAAGCAGATGGTCTTGCTCGTCGCATGTCTGCCACACAGCGTTCGTGTTACGGAGAACGCTTTGTAGCTCCAGGCCCTAGTCTGAAAGACATTATCGCTGTCCATCAGAAATGTATTCCTGGCTTCATCCAGTCCAGCAAGACACTGGCGCTCCCCGGCCCCTCTCTCTCTCTGCCTCTCTCTGCATGCCGGCAGGGGCCACTGAAGTAATGTGATATCGATCTGTTTTATCCGATAAGCAATTTGCCTTTGATCAGCCCCAGAAACACTCAACAACTTTACACTTGGCCTTGCCATTATGGCCAGGGCCTCCAAAGACTGCTCTACTTCCTCAAACATTTCTCTTAAACTGGCCCATGTGAGAGTACCTGTATCACAGAATTTCACGCCCTGCCCTCAGCTCTACCACACACCCACACACCACAATGATCCATACCTTAATACTACCCTCACCATACACCTTTTTCAGTGGAAACTAACCTCATTAGGCCTTAATAGAGGAGGAGAGGAGGAGATGAGGAGAGAAACTTGTCTCTGGGACAAACTGTACTATTAGAATCAGGGCACCTCAGATATCAACATGACATCATGTCCCTACAGGCTGACAAAAACACAGAGACAAACAGCCATAAATAAGTGGTCCTCCAGTGTTTTGCAGAGGTCTGCCAGATGTACATTTGAACTGCATGTTGTGACCAGAGACACTACTGCATACTTAACAACTGTCAAGACACTGGTCTCCAGCAGAGTACATTTCCCTTAGAATTATCCATCGTTTTCAGTCCAGAAGACACAGAGCCACTCCTCGCTCTGGTCTGGACTCTCAGATGGAAACTCAAGACATCTGCTTCACTGTCTTTATAATAACAAACAGTACCATATCTTTACACACATCATGCAGAGGGATGGGTCATGGGTGGAATGACTCAAACATTTTACTTCTCTTGTATCTTGCACAGACACAGATTTTTAAACTAAACTACCAATTAATCTCCATGTTTAACCAATAACTGCAAAGTTCACCATTTTAATGTACGTAGGTGGAGCCAATCATACATTTGGAACCCTAAATATTGCAATTCCAGAAACGTAATCCAAAATATAAAATCTCACACAAAGAACTTCTCTGTTTAGAGACACTAAATAGTTGAACTGGGTAATTCCACAAGTGACAATTTGCGAGCGTTAAACTATGACATTTGCTATGATGTCAGTAACACTCATGCCACTGGGTTATGTAAACATTTCCTTTGGCATAAGCACCTTGGTCAACCCCAGGACTACCATATAACATCACTGCACGCTGTAGAAAACTCACACTGACCAATTATCTATTTATGCTCATTTGCATTTACACCAGTTTTATGCCAAGATGAATCATCTGGTGAATTAATACTTAATATTTTCTGGAATGACCTGTAATGTCCCCACCCCCTTCCACTTTTCAATGTAGAATGGAAGGATTTCTGATTGGGACTTTGAGACATGGAGTTTGGTGGAGGATGTCCCCTGGATGCCTATGACATCACCCGCAGTACTCTGGGGAGAAGTGTCCCACCCGCTCTGTCTGCCTGGAATAATGCTTGTGAATCAATCAACAGCTAAATTCCATGTTACTATGTGTTAGCCAAACAACATCCAAAATTAATGGGATGGCCATTCATTTCCTCATAAACAGGCCATACTATTAGTGCATTCAATGGAGCACTTTGATTGTTTTTCAATTCAAAGTGTGCTATATATTAAATTATTAGAGTTAATACATAACCTCTCCAAAATAGTTTTTACAATTCTGTGATGACCAGAGTGTCCAGTGATACAGTGATTACCAGTGTCCAGTGATACAGTGATTACCAGTGTCCAGTGATACAGTGATTACCAGTGTCCAGTGATTACCAGTGTCCAGTGATACAGTGATTAACAGTGTCCAGTGATACAGTGATTACCAGTGTCCAGTGATACAGTGAAACAGTGATTACCAGTGTCCAGTGATACAGTGATTACCAGTGTCCAGTGAAACAGTGATTACCAGTGTCCAGTGATACAGTGATTACCAGTGTCCAGTGATACAGTGAAACAGTGATTACCAGTGTCCAGTGATACAGTGATTACCAGTGTCCAGTGATACAGTGAAACAGTGATTACCAGTGTCCAGTGATACAGTGATTACCAGTGCCCAGTGAAACAGTGATTACCAGTGTCCAGTGATACAGTGATTACCAGTGTCCAGTGATACAGTGATTACCAGTGTCCAGTGATACAGTGATTACCAGTGTCCAGTGATACAGTGAAACAGTGATTACCAGTGTCCAGTGATACAGTGATTACCAGTGGCCAGTGATACAGTGAAACAGTGATTACCAGTGTCCAGTGAAACAGCGATTACCAGTGTCCAGTGAAACAGTGATTACCAGTGTCCAGTTATACAGTGATTACCAGTGTCCAGTGATACAGTGAAACAGTGATTACCAGTGTCCAGTGATACAGTGATTACCAGTGGCCAGTGATACAGTGAAACAGTGATTACCAGTGTCCAGTGAAACAGCGATTACCAGTGTCCAGTGAAACAGTGATTACCAGTGTCCAGTGATACAGTGAAACAGTGATTACCAGTGTCCAGTGATACAGTGAAACAGTGATTACCAGTGTCCAGTGAAACAGTGATTACCAGTGTCCAGTGAAACAGTGATTACCAGTGTCCAGTGATACAGTGATTACCAGTGTCCAGTGATACAGTGATTACCAGTGTCCAGTGATACAGTGAAACAGTGATTACCAGTGTCCAGTTATACAGTGATTACCAGTGTCCAGTGATACAGTGAAACAGTGATTACCAGTGTCCAGTGATACAGTGATTACCAGTGGCCAGTGATACAGTGAAACAGTGATTACCAGTGTCCAGTGAAACAGCGATTACCAGTGTCCAGTGAAACAGTGATTACCAGTGTCCAGTGATACAGTGATTACCAGTGTCCAGTGATACAGTGAAACAGTGATTACCAGTGTCCAGTTATACAGTGATTACCAGTGTCCAGTGATACAGTGAAACAGTGATTACCAGTGTCCAGTGATACAGTGATTACCAGTGGCCAGTGATACAGTGAAATAGTGATTACCAGTGTCCAGTGAAACAGCGATTACCAGTGTCCAGTGAAACAGTGATTACCAGTGTCCAGTGATACAGTGAAACAGTGATTACCAGTGTCCAGTGATACAGTGAAACAGTGATTACCAGTGTCCAGTGAAACAGTGATTACCAGTGTCCAGTGATACAGTGATTACCAGTGTCCAGTGAAACAGTGATTACCAGTGTCCAGTGAAACAGTGATTACCAGTGATATAGTGAAACAGTGATTACCAGTGTCCAGTGATACAGTGATTACCAGTGTCCAGTGAAACAGTGATTACCAGTGGCCAGTGATACAGTGAAACAGTGATTACCAGTGTCCAGTGATACAGTGATTACCAGTGTCCAGTGAAACAGTGATTACCAGTGTCCAGTGAAACAGTGATTACCAGTGTCCAGTGATACAGTGATTACCAGTGTCCAGTGATACAGCGATTACCAGTGTCCAGTGATACAGTGATTACCAGTGTCCAGTGATACAGTGAAACAGTGATTACCAGTGTCCATTGATACAGTGATTACCAGTGTCCAGTGATACAGTGAAACAGTGATTACCAGTGTCCAGTGATACAGTGATTACCAGTGTCCAGTGAAACAGTGATTACCAGTGTCCAGTGAAACAGTGATTACCAGTGTCCAGTGATACAGTGATTACCAGTGTCCAGTGATACAGTGATTACCAGTGTCCAGTGATACAGTGATACAGTGATTACCAGTGTCCAGTGATACAGTGATTACCAGTGTCCAGTGATACAGTGAAACAGTGATTACCAGTGTCCAGTGATACAGTGATTACCAGTGGCCAGTGATACAGTGAAACAGTGATTACCAGTGTCCAGTGAAACAGTGATTATCAGTGTCCAGTGAAACAGTGATTACCAGTGTCCAGTGATACAGTGATTACCAGTGTCCAGTGATACAGTGAAACAGTGATTACCAGTGTCCAGTGAAACAGTGATTACCAGTGTCCAGTGAAACAGTGATTACCAGTGTCCAGTGATACAGTGATTACCAGTGGCCAGTGATACAGTGAAACAGTGATTACCAGTGTCCAGTGAAACAGCGATTACCAGTGTCCAGTGAAACAGTGATTACCAGTGTCCAGTGATACAGTGATTACCAGTGTCCAGTGATACAGTGAAACAGTGATTACCAGTGTCCAGTGATACAGTGAAACAGTGATTACCAGTGTCCAGTGATACAGTGATTACCAGTGTCCAGTGAAACAGTGATTACCAGTGTCCAGTGATACAGTGATTACCAGTGTCCAGTGATACAGTGAAACAGTGATTACCAGTGTCCAGTGATACAGTGATTACCAGTGGCCAGTGATACAGTGAAACAGTGATTACCAGTGTCCATTGATACAGTGATTACCAGTGTCCAGTGATACAGTGAAACAGTGATTACCAGTGTCCAGTGATACAGTGATTACCAGTGTCCAGTGAAACAGTGATTACCAGTGTCCAGTGAAACAGTGATTACCAGTGTCCAGTGATACAGTGATTACCAGTGTCCAGTGATACAGTGATTACCAGTGTCCAGTGATACAGTGATACAGTGATTACCAGTGTCCAGTGATACAGTGATTACCAGTGTCCAGTGATACAGTGAAACAGTGATTACCAGTGTCCAGTGATACAGTGATTACCAGTGGCCAGTGATACAGTGAAACAGTGATTACCAGTGTCCAGTGAAACAGTGATTATCAGTGTCCAGTGAAACAGTGATTACCAGTGTCCAGTGATACAGTGATTACCAGTGTCCAGTGATACAGTGAAACAGTGATTACCAGTGTCCAGTGAAACAGTGATTACCAGTGTCCAGTGAAACAGTGATTACCAGTGTCCAGTGATACAGTGATTACCAGTGGCCAGTGATACAGTGAAACAGTGATTACCAGTGTCCAGTGAAACAGCGATTACCAGTGTCCAGTGAAACAGTGATTACCAGTGTCCAGTGATACAGTGATTACCAGTGTCCAGTGATACAGTGAAACAGTGATTACCAGTGTCCAGTGATACAGTGAAACAGTGATTACCAGTGTCCAGTGATACAGTGATTACCAGTGTCCAGTGAAACAGTGATTACCAGTGTCCAGTGATACAGTGATTACCAGTGTCCAGTGATACAGTGAAACAGTGATTACCAGTGTCCAGTGAAACAGTGATTACCAGTGTCCAGTGAAACAGTGATTACCAGTGTCCAGTGATACAGTGATTACCAGTGTCCAGTGATACAGTGATTACCAGTGTCCAGTGATACAGTGAAACAGTGATTACCAGTGTCCAGTTATACAGTGATTACCAGTGTCCAGTGATACAGTGAAACAGTGATTACCACTGTCCAGTGATACAGTGATTACCAGTGTCCAGTGATACAGTGAAACAGTGATTACCAGTGTCCAGTGATACAGTGATTACCAGTGTCCAGTGATACAGTGATTACCAGTGTCCAGTGATACAGTGAAACAGTGATTACCAGTGTCCAGTGATACAGTGATTACCAGTGTCCAGTGATACAGTGAAACAGCGATTACCAGTGTCCAGTGAAACAGCGATTACCAGTGTCCAGTGATACAGTGAAACAGTGATTACCAGTGTCCAGTGAAACAGCGATTACCAGTGTCCAGTGATAACTGCTCCCAGGGGGGAAAACACCTGCTGTGACAAAACTTTGCAAATCATCCAGTGTGTTTATTGTTTATCAGGTAAATAAGTGAAGCTGTGCTGTTCCTGTGAACGGACACTGGTAAATCAAAGAATACCAGGCTTGAACTTTTTACCATCTAGAGAGGCTGTCAACGTACAGGCCTTTGACCTCAGCTGTGGGCTTCCTTTAAGGAGATTATTGACAGGGAGAGATGCCATGTTAAAGGTTTATTTACAGAACTAGCAGCCACATGAACAAAACGACACCTAGTAGTGTACAGAGACAGCACAAGTCTTTCACAAATGTCTTGTTTTTTTACACAGTTTGTTTTACAGGACATGATAAGTGTCCTTCCTTTTTAACTGTACTTAACAAAACCTAACAGACATGCACTAGTCATACCTCTGTCTTCCTACCTGCAGAGAGGTCAAATGCCACTAGAAGGGAGATACTCTACCCCAATTAAAATACCCCCACTACTGGTTCAGTTCATACAGCATCATTTGTAAGCCCACACTATGCATTCCCTGTATAGTTCATGCATAATGCTACACTAATACTTCAAAGCTGTTCTGGAAATAACAGTATGTATGCCCAACAAATAACTCCTCAATGTAAGAGAAAAAAAGTAGCCTTGTTGAGTTTTTTTTTTAATGGGAATAACTCACACTTTTCCTCAACTTTCTTTACACAAGAAACAACAAAAGCTTGGTCAAGTGAGTTCTGGGCTATAGAATGAGAGGACAGATTTACAGCCAGGGTCAAGGGTCATCCCGCTGTATGCTTTCTTGGAGTGGTCTTTTCTCTCTCTTCTCTCCTTCCTCTTTTCTTTCTTTGAGGTGTCCCCTCCGCTCCCACCCCTCACGCTGCATTCCCCCACAGCCCCGCTCTTTGGTTTATTCTATATAAATACAAACAGCCTCATCCATATTCCACACTGCCACACACACACACAAACCAGATACACACACTCACTCTTTATTTTGTGCCTTTGGAACCTATAGAGAGGGTGAGTAGAACTGAGCTAGCAATGAAATGGTTTCAGACTAAATCCTTAAAAAGCCCATGGAAAATCTTTTGTACTAAAAAGCTGCAAACACAATCTAGAGGTTAAGGGGATTGGGGAATGGAAATCACCATTGTTTGTTGGGAGCTACGTAGCCTGAGAGGATGTATGTGGCATGACTGGAGTGAGGATTCAATCTCACATACAGGGAAGACAAGAGGAGAACAGGAAAGATCGGTGGGGAAAGACAAGAGGAGAACAGGAAAGATCAGTGGGGGAAGACAAGAGGAGAACAGGAAATATCAGTGGGGAAAGACAAGAGGAGAACAGGAAAGATCGGTGGGGGAAGACAAGAGGAGAACAGGAAAGATCGGTGGGGAAAGACAAGAGGAGAACAGGAAAGATCGGTGGGGGAAGACAAGAGGAGAACAGGAAAGATCGGTGGGGAAAGACAAGAGGAGAACAGGAAAGATCGGTGGGGGAAGACAAGAGGAGAACAGGAAAGATCAGTGGGGGAAGACAAGAGGAGAACAGGAAAGATCGGTGGGGAAAGACAAGAGGAGAACAGGAAAGATCGGTGGGTGAAGACAAGAGGAGAACAGGAAAGATCGGTGGGGAAAGACAAGAGGAGAACAGGAAAGATCAGTGGGGGAAGACAAGAGGAGAACAGGAAAGATCAGTGGGAGAGAGGCAAGAGGAGAACAGGAAAGATCGGTGGGGAAAGACAAGAGGAGAACAGGAAAGATCGGTGGGGAAAGACAAGAGGAGAACAGGAAAGATCAGTGGGAGAAGACAAGAGGAGAACAGGAAAGATCAGTGGGAGAAGACAAGAGGAGAACAGGAAAGATCAGTGGTGGAAGACAAGAGGAGAACAGGAAAGATCAGTGGGAGAAGACAAGAGGAGAACAGGAAAGATCAGTGGGAGAAGACAAGAGGAGAACAGGAAAGATCGGTGGGGAAAGACAAGAGGAGAACAGGAAAGATCAGTGGGAGAGAGGCAAGAGGAGAACAGGAAAGATCGGTGGGGGAAGACAAGAGGAGAACAGGAAAGATCAGTGGGAGAAGACAAGAGGAGAACAGGAAAGATCGGTGGGGAAAGACAAGAGGAGAACAGGAAAGATCAGTGGGAGAGAGGCAAGAGGAGAACAGGAAAGATCAGTGGGAGAGAGGCAAGAGCCAAAAAAGACAAGTAGAAGTAGAGAAATAAAAAAAGGGAGGGAGGGGTAGATGGAAGGAGTGTGACTGTGCCAGGTCTCTGCACTAGTCTGTTGGTAAGGAAACACACAGGAATGTGTAGCGCTCCAGTTCAAGGCAGTTTAATGAACATCCACTCTGGGACACTGTTACCATTCTGAGCTCTGGGGAGCAGGCTAGCGGGCTGATAGGGTGGATCTGGTAGACTGGATTGGTCGATCTCACACCGTTTTACAGTTTGTGATGTTCAATGACAGTTGATGAATTTAACCAAACAATTAGGACAATATAGTTGAATTTGTCCAAATGACCGGTTATGGGAGGCCTACTGACCTGTATGGCTGCGGATGTGAACCCTCAAAGTTCCATTGCTGGCAAACTTCTGTCCACAATATGGGCAGATCTTCTCCTTTTCCCCTGTGTGCGTCTGGAAAAGATCAGAAAACATCTTGTTTGTATTTAGGAAAGACAATTGGAACATGCAATGGTACAACTTTGCCTCATTACAGAGCACACAGTGATCACTGATAGAGCATATCCGTCACTTGGATACTATGAGCACTGCTAATACACTTGGATACTAAACAGAGAAGCTCTTAAAGTCAAGTTAAATGCCCCATGGTTATATACCATTTACAAAGTATTTTTAATAAAAAAGCCTCAAAGTCGACCCCATGCAGGGTGAATTCAAGGGTGATCTTCTGACAAATATTTGATGTCAGTCATTTAACCAGAGACCCTGTTCAGCACTGGGAGCATCTACCCCACTGAAAGACCAGACCACACTGCAACTAGACACTGTTACTAGACACTGGTGTTCATGGGAACTCTACAGCTCTCCAATGGGAACTCTATATGCTCTGAACTCTACAGCTCTCCAATGGGAACTCTATAGGCTCTGAACTCTACAGCTCTCCAATGGGAACTCAATAGGCTCTGAACTCTACAGCTCTCCAATGGGAACTCTATAGGCTCTGAACTCTACAGCTCTCCAATGGGAACTCTATAGGCTCTGAACTCTACAGGCTCTCCAATGGGAACTATATAGGTTCTGAATTCAACAGGCTCTCAAATGGGAACTCTACAGCTCTCCAATGGAAACTCTACAGCTCTCCAATGGGAACTCTACAGCTCTCCAATGGGAACTCTACAGCTCTCCAATGGGAACTCTACAGCTCTCCAATGGGAACTCAATAGGCTCTGAACTCTACAGCTCTCCAATGGGAACTCTATAGGTTCTGAATTCAAGAGGCTCTCCAATGGGAACTCTACAGCTCTCCAATGGAAACTCTACAGCTCTCCAATGGGAACTCTACAGCTCTCCAATGGGAACTCTACAGCTCTCCAATGGGAACTCTACAGCTCTCCAATGGGAACTCAATAGGCTCTGAACTCTACAGGCTCTCCAATGGAAACTCTATAGGCTCTGAACTCTACAGCTCTCCAATGGGAACTCTATAGGTTCTGAATTCAAGAGGCTCTCCAATGGGAACTCTACAGGCTCTCCAATGGGAACTCTATAGGCTCTGAACTCTATGTGGCTGGGTCTTTCAGCATGACAATAATCCCAAACACACCTCCCGGACAACGAAGGAGTGGCTTCGTAAGAAGCATTTCAAGGTCCTGGAGTGGCCTAGCCAGTCTCCAGATCTCAACCCCATAGAAAATCTTTGGAGGGAGTTGAAAGTCTGTGTTGCCCAGCAACAGCCCCAAAACATCACTGCTCTAGAGGAGATCTGCATGGAGGAATGGGCCAAAATACTAGCAACAGTGTGTGAAAACCTTGTGAAGACTTACAGAAAAGGTTTGACCTCTGTCATTGCCAACAAAGGGTATATAACAAAGTATTGAGATAAACTTTTGTTATTTACCAAATACTTATTTTCCACCATAATTTGCAAATAAATAAATAAAAAATCCTACAATGTGATTTTCTGGATTTTTTTCTCATTTTGTCTGTCATAGTTGAAGTGTACCTATGATGAAAATTACAGGCCTCTCTCATCTTTTTAAGTAGGAGAACTTGCACAATTGGTGGCTGACTAAATACTTTTTTGCCCCACTGTATGTATGCACAAAGGAGAATGTGTACAAAGAGAGGAGTGTGCTGCACCCAGCAAGCCTAAATGTTCTCACCCTCTTTCTTTCCTTCTTCATTCTCCTTCACTCCTCTCTTTCATACTCTCTGCTGAAAGGTAGGTATGTTGTGAATTCTGCTGCTGGCCTGATGTCAATTCCACAGAATAAACACAAGTATAAGAAGCTCAAATGCTGAGTGACAGTTTAAACAGCAGTACAACAATATAGACAGGAGTACCCCCTTTCTATCCTCCTCTTCTCTCCATCCCCCATCACCCCCTGCATCCCACGCCACCGGCGTTATGTTACATAAGCCCTTTCCTTCATTCTCCCTCTCTCTCACACAGACAGATGTCTTCCAGATGCCTCAATGTACAATTGTTTGGTTTGTTGTTTGAAGGACAAGGAGAAATATCACTGGTATTCTTACTTCATAAAAAGCTTCATATAGTTTTCCCTATGGAACATTATGTTCCAAAACAACACTTTTCAAGGTATTGGGGTTAGACGTAATCATTAAACCATTCTTGTAATATGGATGTGACATGAATAACTTGGCCAAAACAATATACCGGTACTGTACATTCTACCATTTTACATTTGAGTCGATAGCTAGGTGGGACAACCACATATCACAGTCATAATAAGTGACATTTTCTCAATGAAGTAGCTATCAGCAAAGTCAGAGATAATAGAAGGGGGGGGTTGAGGTGAGGAGGAGGATTATTTAAGATACTCTTTGAAGAAGAGTAGAGTTTCAGGTGCTTTCAGAAGATGGGCAGGGACTCTGCTACCTTCCCATGGTGCCAAAATGCCCAGAGGTGGCAGAACGGAGTGCTCGGGTTGGGGTGTAGGGTTTGAGCAGAGCCTGATGGTAGGGAGGTGCAGTTCCCCTTGCTGCTCCGTAGGTAAGTACCATGGTCTTGTAGTGGATGTGAGCTTCTACTGGAAGCCAGTGGAGTGTGAGGAAGGAGCGGGGTGACATGGGAGGAGCCGGGTGACATGGGAGAAGCAGGGTGACATGGGAGGAGCCGGGTGACATGGGAGGAGCGGGGTGACATGGGAGGAGCGGGGTGACATGGGGGGGCGGGGTGACATGGGGGCGGGGTGACATGGGAGGAGCGGGGTGACATGGGAGGAGCGGGGTGACATGGGAGGAGCAGGGTGACATGGGAGGAGCGGGGTGACATGGGAGGAGCGGGGTGACATGGGAGGAGCGGGGTGACATGGGAGGAGCGGGGTGACATGGGAGAAGCAGGGTGACATGGGAGAAGCGGGGTGACATGGGGGGCGGGGTGACATGGGAGAAGCAGGGTGACATAGGAGGAGCTGGGTGACATGGGAGAAGCAGGGTGACATGGGAGGAGCGGGGTGACATGGGAGAAGCAGGGTGACATGGGAGAAGCGGGGTGACATGGGAGGAGCGGGGTGACATGGGAGGAGCGGGGTGACATGGGAGGAGCGGGGTGACATGGGAGAAGCAGGGTGACATGGGAGAAGCGGGGTGACATGGGAGGAGCGGGGTGACATGGGAGGAGCGGGGTGACATGGGAGAAGCGGGGTGACATGGGAGAAGCGGGGGTGACATGGGAGGAGCGGGGTGACATGGGGAGCGGGGTGACATGGGAGGCGGGGTGACATGGGAGGAGCGGGGTGACATGGGAGGAGCAGGGTGACATGGGAGGAGCGGGGTGACATGGGAGAGGCGGGGTGACATGGGAGGAGCGGGGTGACATGGGAGAAGCGGGGGACATGGGAGAAGCGGGGTGACATGGGGGAGGGGTGACATGGGGTGACAGGGTGACAGGAGCGGGGTGACATGGGAGGAGCGGGGTGACATGGGAGGACCGGGGTGACATGGGAGGAGCAGGGTGACATGGGAGGAGCGGGGTGACATGTGAGAACTTGGGAAGGTTACAGCGTTCTGGATAAATTGCAGTGGTTTGATGGCACCATCGGGGAGCTCAGCCAGAAGGGAGATGACAAGTGCCTGGAGTAGGACCTGCGCCACTTCCTGTGTGAGGTAGGGTCGTACTCTACGGATGTTGTACCTGCAGGAGCGAGTCACTGCTTTGATGTTTGCAGAGAACGACAGAGTGTTGTCCAGGGTCACACCAAGGATCTTTGCACTCTGGAAGTGCGACACTGTGGAGTTGTCAACTGTGATGGAGAGGTCTTTGAGCAGGCAGGTCCTTCCCCAGGAGGAAGAGCAGCTCCGTCTTGTCGAAGTTGAGCTTGAGGTGGTGGGCCGACATCCAAGCTGAGATATTGGCCAGGTACGCAGGGATGCGTGTCGTCACTTGGGTGTCCGAAGGAGGAAAGAGAAAAGTAGTTGAGTGTCATCCGAATAGCAATGATAAAAGAGACCATGTGATGATATGACAGAGCCGAGGGACTTGGTGTAGAGAGAGAAGAGGAAAGGACCTGGGGGAGACCAGTAGTGAGGAGACTATGTGGTGCAGACACAGGTCCTCTCCATGTCACCTGGTAGGAGCAGCCTGCCTGGTAGGATGCAATCCAAGAAAGTGCAGAGCCTGAGACGCCCAGCCCTGAGGGTGAAGAGGAGGATCTGACGGTTCAGTGTTGACGGCACACACTGCATGGCAGAGAGAGAGAAAACACACGCTCCATGTAGGGGAGAACGGGGGCAATTGTTAAACCTCGAATTTCTCCACAGAAACACTAGAGTGATGAAAGTCTATCATCCATTCAGGTTATCTCCCGGTTCTCACTATGTTTTTGACCAGCTGTATTTTTCTTTTACTGTCCTGAGCATTAATGTTCAAGAATTCAAACTAGCGTCATTATTATCACTATAGTGTATGTTGACTAAACATTGACATGATTGACATGTGTCACTATTGTTGTCTCTTGCTAGGCACATGAGGCGTTGTCATGGCTGCTGGGTTGGGGGCAATTGTAACGCAGTGTTAAAATGAACCTGAGCCAAGCAGCCAAATTAAGCTTTTTTTTTTACTTTAGGATTGTATGAATTACACATTCATTATACAAAAACTAACTTTAGCCAAAGAAGTTGTAAACATATCACTGAGCACCATCAAACTATTCAAATGTTTTGAGAGGAACCCAGTGGCCATGCACAAACAGGGGTGTTACTGTAAATACTGGTTACGTACATATAAATAATCATATTTCTTGCAAAATCATTACATGTGTCTATGATAATTCATAAACATTAATGTTTTTGAAGTGAAGTGATTTTTGGGGGTTTATTTGTCACGTTCTGACCTTAGTTCTTTTGTTATGTCTTTGTTTTAGTATGGTCAGGGCGTGAGTTGGGTGAGTTGTCTATGTTAGTTTTCCTGTGATTTGGTATTTCTATGTTTGGCCTGGTATGGTTGTCAATCAGAGGCACCTGTCAATCGTTGTCCCTGATTGAGAACCATACTTAGGTAGCCTGTTTGTCCCTGATTGAGAACCATACTTAGGTAGCCTGTTTGTCCCTGATTGAGAACCATACTTAGGTAGCCTGTTTGTCCCTGATTGAGAACCATACTTAGGTAGCCTGTTTGTCCCTGATTGAGAACCATACTTAGGTAGCCTGTTTTTCACCCTTGAGTTGTGGGTGATTGTTTTCTGTTTTGTGTCTACACCAGACAGGACTGTTTCATTTCGTTCATTCTCCTTTGTTATTTTGTTTAGTGTTCTCGTGATAATAAATGATCAATATGGACACTTACCATGCTGCGCATTGGTCCTCACCTTCTTCCACCAACAACGGCCGTTACATTATTTTTTAGGTGTTACATTTGGCCCCAGCCCTTGGCAAGGGGCAAATGTAACGTCTGGACATTTCAGATTAAAATCAATAATGTTACCTGACTGCTTCATGTTATAGACCTATAAATGGTATGAATGATTAGGAGACATATGTAAGTTTCTTATATCAAAAGAATGACTGGCCTAAAATACAAAACATTTGACAATTGTCCCCAGTCTCCCCTATACACAACTCTGACTTTAAGAATAATGTTGACGCCAATTGCAGGATGTTCTGAGAGGAAGACTAAACTAGGGCTGCCAGAGAAACACATCATTACTGTTGATGTTCAGCTCAACCTGTCAGTGGAGAGGACACTCAGACAGCACCTGGAGGAAAAGAAACTCAGATGACAGGAAGCATCCTTACTCTCCTGTCATGAGCGGAATAGAAAATGGAGGATAAAGACTGTGCTCTCTACAGTGTAGTACAACACACAGTGCACCATGTACTCAGTGTCTTTCCCGTCTGAAACGTCACCCTATCTCCTATATAGTGCACTACTTTTGACCAGGGCCTGGCCAAAAGTAGTGCACTATATAGGACAAAGGGTGTTATTTGGGACACCTAGTGTTCAGTCCCAGCCAGGTCTCTTGGGCTCAGCCACCTGTCTTTAATCACTGCCAGAGCAGAGCTCTCAGAAGTCCACAGTTTCTGAACATCGGCCGGCCGGAGAGAGACAACTCATGTGCCTGTCTGTCTTCAGTCCTACTGTACCAAGGCCATGTTATGTTTTAGTCTTTCTGTGGCAAGAAACAGTTTGGTCTCAATCTGATCAATAACCCATGTTATATTGAGGCTGGTAATCTGCTCTGGGATCTGTCCTGTGCTTTGAAACTCTGTGGAGCTAATGGACTAAATGTTATATTGAGGCTGGTAATCTGCTCTGGGATCTGTCCTGTGCTTTGAAATTCTGTGGAGCTAATGGACTAAATGTTATATTGAGGCTGGTAATCTGCTCTGGGATCTGTCCTGTGCTTTGAAACCCTGTGGAGCTAATGGACTAAATGTTATATTGAGGCTGGTAATCTGCTCTGGGATCTGTCCTGTGCTTTGAAACCCTGTGGAGCTAATGGACTAAATGTTATATTGAGGCTGGTAATCTGCTCTGGGATCTGTCCTGTGCTTTGAAACCCTGTGGAGCTAATGGACTAAATGTTATATTGAGGCTGGTAATCTGCTCTGGGATCTGTCCTGTGCTTTGAAACCCTGTGGAGCTAATGGACTAAATGCCATATGCCATTTACAAACAGAGACCGGATGATTCCTGGGCTGCATGGGGACCAATGGTGGAGGATGACTATATACTGTAGCATAGTTCCTAAGAGAGATAACAAGAGAACAGCAATCTCTATTTCCTATACTTTCCTTTAACTTTCAAAGGACAATCATACAGATCATTTGTTTTTGAAAAAGCACACACACATACTGGATAATTATTTGAAAGAGGATTTTCTCTGGGAAAGATTGACAATGTCTGGTCTGGGCTCTACAGTGTGTCAGACTGGCAGTGATTGCTGAACTCACCTTCTTGTGGCTCTTGAGAACAGAGGGGGTGACGAAACACTTCTCACACAGGTCACACTTGTACTTCTTGTGTCCGTCGTGTACCACCTGGATGTGCACGTTGAGCGTGTCTTTTCTCTTGAAGGTGGCATCACATTGGTCACACTTAAATGTCCTCACCTGGAGAAGTGACAAAAGATGACAGTAAAGAAAGACACTTTCCAATAGTCTCTTTTCTGCATCCTCTTATTTTGTAGGGAGGAGGAGAATCAAATCAAATCAAAGAGAAGTGATGGATCCATTATTATGCTTCTAAAAGCAGAACTTTCCCTCACAGTAGGACTGAAAACTATTTCTACGGGATAATTGTATGGGCTAAAGAACATTGTGTGTTACGTTGCTGCTCCCTATAATGTTATTTCCAAATGTTCGGGACAGTACTTATTTGTTTACCTTTTTCTAAAATGACACTCATATTGAATCCTTCCCTAGTAACACAGATTGCAGGAGAGGACAGAAAGAGGCGGACACTGAACATACACAGCTGCCTGCTCTTTGAATGGATCTCTTATTTAACAGCAATTACATTTGAAAAAAGCAGCCAGCACTTAAATGATTCATTCATTTCAAAACATTAAAAACACCAGACATCACTCTGACATGAAACAAAAGCAGAACTCTCAGCTGTTCCTGACCAGAGCCATATAAACTACAGCCTGGTGTTATATTCCTCACGCCTTAACTCAGTGACTCCATACCACAGAGACTATTGTTGAGAAGTGCTTTACAGGGGGATCAGTGGGTTGGATAGTGTGTGTTTGCTTGGCAGAGTGAGTACTGGCTCCAAACGTGTGTTAATTCTCCCATTACAAAGAAGGAACATGATGGTCAGCACAATAAAGTGGGACACAAGTAGACGCCTGTGTGCGTTAACGCTCTCGTGGTCCCATAAAAACCTTCCACCATGAATATTCATGTCAGGGACAGGCTTCATTAATGCTGAGGTTTTAAGTCATTCAGAAACATGATTGATTATGAGAAGAGATGAAGGGCTATTGTTCATTCAATAAAGCCTTCAGAAACACACACGGATACTCAAACACACACACACACCGAGGATCATAACACACACTGAGGGCTTACCACTGAGTGACATTTGACCCCACGTAAAGGTGTAATATGTATTTCAAGTTAAAATGATATGATAGCTGTTCTTCATTTTCTCACAGCGGAACACACAAGTGAACAGAGACATCACATAAACACACAGAGATTTAGTCTCTTTCTCTCTGTATATATACTGAACAAAAATATAAACCACATGTAAAGTGTTGATCCTATGTGTGATCCTATCCTATGAGCTGAAGTCAAATATGCCAGAAATGTTCTTTATGTACAAAAAGCTTATTTCTCTCAAATGAGAGTTCTCCTTTTCCAAGATAATCCATCCACCTGACAGGTGTGGCATATCAATATGCTAATAAAACAGCATGATCATTACACAGGTGCGCACATTGTGCTGGGGACAATAAAAGGCCACTCTAAAATGTGCAATTTTGTCACACAACACAATAGCGTGCAATTGGCATGCTGACTACAGGACTGTCCACCAGGGATGTTGCCAGATAATGTAATGTTCATTTCTCTACCATAAACCGGCTCTAACGTTGTCTTAAATAATTTAGCAGTATGCCTACCGGCCTCATAACCACGCCAGCCCAGGACCTCCACATCTGGCTTCTTCACCTGTGGGATTGTCTGAGACCAGCCACCCGGACAGCTGATGAAATTGAGGTGTTTTTCTGTCTGTAATAAAGGCCTTTTGTGGGGAAAAACTCATTCTGATTGGCTGGGCCTGCCTCCCCAGACTTTACCATACTTTCTTCCCACATGCTGTTTCTCTTATTCTCTTTGCTCTCTTCTCTCTCTCTCACACACACACACACACACACACACACACACACACACACACACACACACACACACACACCTGATACATAATACCAGTCTCAGCCTCATGGCCCAGTATCCTAGTGATTTGTGTGAATAGTGATCTGTCTCCAGAGACACAAGCAGGAAATGCCTTGAGCTTCACAATCTCTGTGTCATCGGTCTAGACTGGGAGACCATGCAGGACTCCATCCTGCCAAGACCAACTGTCTGTAGGGCTCCTCAGTCCTCAATGACCACTGTGTCTGTCTGGCAATGACACTCAGGACTAGGAGGACCACTGCGTCTGTCTGTCTGGCTATGACACTCAGGACTAGGAGGACCACTGTGTCTGTCTGTCTGATTGGCTATGACACTCAGGACTAGGAGGACCACTGTGTCTGTCTGTCTATCTGTCTGACTATGACACTCAGGACTAGGATGACCACTGTGTCTGTCTGTCTGGCTATGACACTCAGGACGAGAAGGACCCCTGTGTCTGTCTGTCTGTCTGTCTGTCTGTCTGTCTGTCTGTCTGTCTGTCTGTCTGTCTGTCTGTCTGTCTGTCTGTCTGTCTGTCTGTCTGTGTCTGGCTATGACACTCAGGACTAGAAGGACCACTGCGTCTGTCTGTCTGGCTATGACACTCAGGACTAGGAGGACCACTGTGTCTGTCTGTCTGGCTATGACACTCAGGAGTAGGAGGACCACTGTGTCTGTCTGTCTGTCTGTGTCTGGCTATGACATTCAGGACTAGAAGGACCACTGTGTCTGTCTGTCTGTCTGGCTATGACACTCAGGACTAGGAGGACCACTGTGTCTGTCTGTTGGTCTGTCTGTCTGGCTATGACACTCAGGACTAGGAGGACCACTGTGTCTGTCTGTCTGACTATGACACTCAGGACTAGAAGGACCACTGTGTCTGTCTGTCTGTCTGTCTGGCTATGACACTCAGGACTAGGAGGACCCTTGTGTCCGTCTGTCTGGCTATGACACTCAGGACTAGAAGGACCACTGTGTCTGTCTGTCTGTCTGACTATGACACTCAGGACTAGGAGGACCCCTGTGTCCGTCTGTCTGGCTATGACACTCAGGACTAGAAGGACCACTGTGTCTGTCTGTCTGTCTGTCTGTCTGTCTGTCTGGCTATGACACTCAGAACTTGAAGGACCACTGTGTCTGTCTGTCTGTCTGTCTGTCTGTCTGTCTGTCTGTCTGTCTGTCTGTCTGTCTGTCTGTCTGTCTGTCTGTCTGTCTGTCTGTCTGTCTGTCTGTGTCTGGCTATGACACTCAGGACTAGAAGGACCACTGCATCTTTCTGTCTGTCTGGCTATGACACTCAGGACTAGGAGGACCACTCTGTCTGTCTGTCTGTCTGTCTGGCTATGACACTCAGGACTAGGAGGACCACTCTGTCTGTCTGTCTGTCTGTCTGGCTATGACACTCAGGACTAGGAGGACCACTCTGTCTGTCTGTCTGTCTGTCTGTCTGTCTGTCTGTCTGTCTGTCTGTCTGTCTGTCTGTCTGTCTGTCTGTCTGTCTGTCTGTCTGTCTGTCTGTCTGTCTGTCTGTCTGTCTGTCTGTCTGTCTGTCTGTCTGTCTGTCTGTCTGTGTGTCTGGCTGGCTATGACACTCAGGACTAAGAGGACCACGACACAGAGGACCAGGAGGTTGTGGAAGCCCTCAGTATCTCATGCTAAAACAAGGTCTGAACTAGGGGCTATAGTATCTATGTGTTGTAGGGGCCCTGAACGTAGGTACTAGTGGCTATAGTCTCACACTATGAGAGATACACAAACAAACTCATACTTACTGTTGTGGATGAGCAGGTGGCCCTGTAAAGAGAAGGGGGTGCGGAACAGGGCCTTGCACTCCTCACACTGGAACGGCCTCTCCTCTGAGTGAGTCTGGCGAAAGAACAGGACAGCATTTACGGTTAAGGTACACAGCATCACTGAAAACTACCTCTGATTTCCCCTCTCTACATATCTTGGTATAAATATACCAGTTAGCTGACCATCAAACCCTACACCTTCCTTTCTATTTAATTGACTAATATAGAGTAAATAAGTATTTAATGATGTTGTCAGTTCGTGTATCAGAGCTAATGTGTGGCCCTGACACCCACTAAATACACTGCATTTGGAAAGTATTCAGACCCCTTGACTTTTTCCAAATGTTGGTACATTACAGCCTTGTTCTAAAATTGATTAAATAGTTTTTTTCCCTCATCAATCTACACACAACACCACATAATGACAAAGGAAAAACAGGTTTTTAGAATTTTTTTGCAAATGTAACACAAATACAAAACGGAAATATCTCATTTACATAAGTATTCAGACCCTTTACTCAGTACTTTGTTGAAGCACCTTTGGCAGCGATTACAGCCTCGAGTGTTCTTGGGTATGACGCTACAAGCTTGGTACACCTGTATTTGGGAAGTTTCTCCCATTCTTATCTGCAGATCCTCTCGAGCTCTGTCAGGTTGGATGGGGAGCCTCGCTGCACAGCTATTTTCAGGTCTCTCCAGAGATGTTAGATCGGGTTCAAGTCCGGGCTCTGGCTGGGCCACTCAAGAACATTCAGAAACTTGTCCCGAAGCCACTCCTGTGTTGTCTTGGCTATGTGCTTAGATTTATTGTCCTGTTGGAAGGTGAATCTTCGCCCCCAGTCTGAGGTCCGGAGCACTTTGGAGCAGGTTTACATCAAGGATCTCTCTGTAGTTTGCTCCGTTCATCTTTCCCTCGATTCTGACTAGTCTCCCAGTCCCTGCCACTGAAAAACATCCACACAGCATGATGCTGCCACCACCATGCTTCACCATAGGGATGGTGCCAGGTATCCTCCAGACTTAACGCTTGGCATTCAGGCCAATGAGTTCAATATTGGTTTCATCAAACCAAAGAATCTTGTTTCTCATGGTCTGAGTGTCCTTTAGGTGCCTTTTGGCAAACTCCAAGCTGGCTGTCATGTGCCTTTTACTGAGGAATGGCTTCCGTCTGGCCACTACCATAAAGGCCTGATTGGTGGAGTGCTGCAGAGAGTGGTGTCCTTCTGGAAGGTTCTCCCATCTCCACAGAGGAACTCCAGAGTTCTGTCAGAATGACCATCGGGTTCTTGCAGCAGACATTTTCTGGTACCCTTCCCCAGATCTGTGCCTCGACACAATCTGGCTCTACGGACAATTCCTTCGACCTCATGGCTTGGTTTTGTGGGACCTTATTTAGACAGGTGTGTGCCATTCCAAATCATGTCCAATCAATTGAATTTACCACAGGTGGCCTCCAATCAAGTTGTAGAGACATGTCAAGGATGATCAATGGAAACAGAATGCACCTGAGCTCAATTTCGAGTCTCATAGTAAAGGGTCTGAATACTTAAATAGGTGTTTCTGTTTTTTATTGTAAATAATTTTGCACAAATTTCTAAAAATCTGTTTTCACTTTGTCATTATGGGGTATTGTGTGTAGATTGATGAGGGGAAAAAATAATTGAATCTGTTTTAGAATAAAGCTGTAACATAACAAAATGGGGAAAAAGTCAAGGGCTCTGAATAATTTCCGAATGCACTGTACATCTCATCTATTCTCTCACTCCCTCTAAATCTCCATCTCTTCTCTTGGTTCAATCTGAGCGCTGTCTCCTGTCTCTGTGTTGATGTGGGATCAGATGTGTGAGCATTGGGGTTTGGGTTAGAGTTAGGGTTAGGCCCCATGGTTGATTTGGTATGTTGACTTGATGAAGACAAGTAGCTTGAGGGGCTAAGGTTCAAAGTACATTTGTTTATGTGTACCCCACTTTGCCCCCCACATGTCTGTCTGAGTGACACCCTATTCCCTTAAGTAAATATGGAAGTCTTCAGGGGGAGGCAGGCCACAGACGCCACAGAAACCCAATGAAAACTGAAGAGACGTCTAACAATGTTAGCTCTGAAGAAGTGAGAGTATGCTTGTATGTTAGTTTGTGTATGTATGCGCTTGTTAAGTTTCAGCATTATCTCCATCAGTAAAACTTGCATATTAAAAACCACCCATTTAAATCTGTCACATCCACCTTTTATGTAGTTGAAGCATTCTGTCATTCTGAAAAGAGACTACAGCTTTCTGACCCTCCCTGTTCACCTTCTTGTGGTTCTTGTAGACGTTCCTGTGGGCAAACTCCTTCCCACACAGCTTACACTTGTAGGGCTTTTCCTCACTGTGGATGATCTTATGGGCCGTCACCTGGTCCAGACGCTTGAACGAACGACTGCAGACCTCACAGGTATACGGACGTTTCTCTAACCAGGAACAGAGAGAGAGAGAGAGAGAGAGTATACGATGTCTGAGTGTAGCTGTGTGTGTGTGTGTGTGTGTGTGTGTGTGTGTGTGTGTGTGTGTGTGTGTGTGTGTGTGTGTGTGTGTGTGTGTGTGTGTGTGTGTGTGTGTGTGTGTGTGTGTGTGTGTGTGTGTGTGTGTGTGTGTGTGTGTGTGTGTGTGTGTGTGTGTGTGTGTGCGTGTGTGTGTGTGTGTGTGTGTGTATGTGCTCTCTTACCTGAGTGAGTGATCATGTGGAGCTTAAGCTGATTGGTCGAGATGAATTTCTTGTCACAGGCAGCACAGTCGAATATCTCATGTACCTGGAGATACATAAATTAGCCAACAGACCAGATACAGGGGGGTTATGTAAGAGACAGAGATCATGTATTTCACTGCACGCTGTGTTCTGTAAATGACAATGTATGACCTTGATGTGTAACCTTTTCCACACTTGCAGGCAGAGGAGTATTCACAGACACACATACACACACTCTTTCACTCCTTGCTCAACTACGTCTGCACACAGAAATATAATTAAACAGCTGAAAAGTTTGAATCCTTCTCCTGCTCTCAGCATGGTTTGAATAATAGCACATTTGATAGCTGTTCCGCCTAATGCTACAATATGCTGAGACTGAAATGCTCCTCTGCTCAGAGCTTCAAAGATTGAGCAGTCCAGGATAATTCTAATAATGACTGGTTTAAGTAGCTTTTGTGCAAACGTATCATTATGCTAAGTTGGAGTGCTCTAGTGCGAATCATAATCCTGGGTTCTGAAGTGTCTGTCTCTAGCTCAGCTGTGACATGTCTTCTGTTCTATAGAACTTTGGCCCAACAATGTTTCTCTTTCTTTGCTTCATGTCTTTTTAACTTCCGCACACGACTGTTCCAATGAAGTCTGTAACATATGAGCTGTGTAAGTAGGACCAAATAAACTACTTCATACAAGAGAAGAATGAAGCATTGATTGAATTCGGGTGGCAACTGACCCAAATCTCCCTGTATCAATACACATTTTCTGTGTCTACTGTCAATGAGGAAAGAGCCTCTCTCACAGACAAAGACTGACGATTAGAGCATCAGTAATACAGGAAAGCTTATTAAACCTTTTTCAAGTTCACATGTGCCACGTATAGAATGGATAGGACTGGCACTGGCAGCATGAAAAGGTCAGAATAGGGCAATGTACTCTTCCTTTTCAAATACATTGGGTGGCAGTTTGGAGATAAGAAAAACCTGATTGATTGACTGATAGTTCTTGAACAGATCATTTAAACATGTCTAAGTGATTAACAGTAACACAACCTTTGCTGATGAAGTGTGTTCATTATGAATCTCTTATGACCCTGTTCAGTTCATTAGAGTGGATTAATGTCTTCTGATTAATCTCTTGGATCAATGTTGACAGGGAACATGACACCTCACCCAAACACCAGCTGGGTTCACGGGTCATAAATATAAAATCCTCATTTGGATGGGAAGCCAAACCAATTGCAAGTCAATCAAATAACTCACTGCAAATACACTCTCCAAGATAATTCACTTCAAGCATATAAAGATGCTTCACTGTGAAATAGTTCATGGTGGAAATACCTTACCTCCATTAATCTCTAAAAGTAATGTAACATAATGGTTCTGTGGTTCTGTCATTTTTCAGGGTCCATCTCTGAGAGGTAGAATCCTGCCGCCACGGTTAAAGCCTTATGGTCTACTCACCATGCCTCTTAGGTTTCATGAGAGTCTGTGAGGATGAGCTTGTGAAATTAAAACCAAACTTTCTCTACTGTCACACGGTCTGACAATGTAACATCTTGAACATAAAGCCAACCTCCTTCTGAGAGAGAAGAAGAGTGAGACAGGAGACAGAGCGTGGGATTAGGGGACAGGAACAAAGAAATGGAACAAAAAGAGATGGAGGGATATGGAGGAAATAGAGCTTAAAGGAACAAACATGGCCAGTGTGAAACCAACCAACCACACACACCTGACCCTAGACACCAGAGGGCTACGTGGACTGGGAGCCATTACAACATACACCTTACACCTATCCAGTCCTTCCAGATCTCTGAAGGATCAAAACGCATCTAGGAATACATGTAAAACAGAGGCAGTGAAAAGGTGAGACAGTGAGATAGTAGGTAGGAGCCTGACCTTGCAATGTTCCTGGAGGTTCAGTAAGGAGGAACATTTCCTGTTGCAGATGGTGCACATGAGCTTCCGCCTGGAACTTCCTGAAACACAATGATTGGACAAGCAGAGTTACCAATCCTGCTCTTCATGCCTCAATCTACATTGTGATGATGTCGTGGCTAGCAATAGCAACAATGGTTAGGGCATTCCACATGTTAGTGAACAGCATAATCACTCACCTCGTGGCAACGCCAATTCCATCGGAAGCAAATACACACATTCTATCAGATAATCACTTGAGGTCAAAGTTTAATTACCAGATGTATGTTCTCTTCTGATGTAACATAAACATGACAGGGTCACTAATGAAGGCTGTCTGCATCTATTGCCCACATATTGGTTAGATCAACGTTGTTTCTATGTCCCTCCATGCACCTTCTGTGACTTCTAGGAAGAGTTAAACCCACATAACCCCAACATTTCTCCAAGTTTTCACCATGATTGTAAATCCCTAGTTATTTTGTTGCTGAACCAAATTCATTTCTGAAGATGATTATTTATTTCATGTGATGAGTGATTCATTTACATCTGTCCCTCATTTTAAAGTCAACCCTGCTACATGAACTGAACTCTGAACTCTAAAATATGATCAAACTTTTCATTTAAAAAAAGAAAACATGCAAGGAACATTGAAAATCTAAAAGTCAAATCATCATGTAAAAGCAGGTGAGCTGGTTCTACTCTGTTCGGCCATTTGCTGGTGTTTTGTGGAGTAAAACTGAGCAGGTCGAGCATAACACGTCAACCCTGTTACACGTAGATAGAACTGTTTTAAATATAAATAGTTTATATATATTTTGTGATGCTTGCATTCAATTGCCACTGCCTGTTGCACACAACAAGCTTCCATTCCCCCAGTCACAACGGGACTCATGGTTGATTTAAGGTTCACCCTGTTACGATCAACCCTGTTACCTTATTTGGCATTTAATAGGCACTTACTTTTGTAATTCATTTAATTTAACCTCGAAATGGGAAAACACATTTTTTATTAGGATAACCATGTGCTCTTTATAACAGAATGTTAACATTTTGTGAAATCAAAATTTTCTTTAGACCAAGTTACACTTCTCAAAAAGCACAGAATTGATGAACGACCCATTTATTTACGAGTCATGTGTGCCATATTTATAGAGCCGACACCATATCCCTCTCACCTACACACTCTATACTGACCAGACTGCTAAAAGATCAAAACAGATACTTGTTTCAAAACTCAGCAAAAAAGAAACGTCCTCGCACTGTCAACTGCGTTTATTTTCAGCAAACTTAACGTGTAATGTATGTATTGTATGAACATAAAAAGATTCAACAACTGAGCCATAAACTGAACAAGTTCCACAGACATTTGACTAACAGAAATGGAATGATGTGTCCCTGAACAAAGGGGGGGTCAAAATCAAAAGTAACAGTCAGTATCTGGTGTGGCCACCAGCTGCATTAAGTACTGCAGTGCATCTCCTCTTCATGGACTGCACCAGATTTGCCAGTTCTTGCTGTGAGATGTTACCCCACTCTTCCACCAAGGCACCTGCAAGTTCCCTGACATTTCTGGGGGGAATGGCCCTAGTCCTCACCCTCCGATCTAACAGGTCCCAGACGTGCTCAATGGGATTGAGATCCGGGCTCTTCGCTGGCCATGGCAGAAACCTGACATTCCTGTCTTGCAGGCAATCACGCACAGAACGCGCAGTATGGCTGGTGGCATTGTCATGCTGGAGGGTCATATCGGGATGAGCCTCAGGAAGGGTATCACATGAGGGAGGAGGATGTCTTCCCTGTAACGTACAGTGTTGAGATTGCCTGCAATGACAACAAGCTCAATCCGATGATGCTGTGACACACCGCCCCAGACCATGACGAACCCTCCACCTCCAAAGCGATCTCACTCCAGAGTACAGGCCTCGGTGTAACGCTCATTCCTTTGACGATAAACGCGGGTCCGACCATCCCCCCAGGTGAGACAAACCGTCAGTGAAGAGCCCTTTTTGCCAGTCCTGTCTGGTCCAGCAACGATGGATTTGTGCCCATAGGCGACGTTGTTGCCTGTGATGTCTGGTGAGGACCTGCCTTACAACAGGCCTACAAGCCCTCAGTCCAGCCTCTCTCAACCTATTGCGGACAGTCTGAGCACTGATGGAGGGATTGTGCGTTCCTGGTGTAACTCGGGCAGTTGTTATTGCCATCCTGTACCTGTCCCGCAGGTGTGATGTTCGGATGTACTGATCCTGTGCAAGTGTTGTTACACGTGGTCTGCCACTGCGAGGATGATCAGCTGTCCATCCTGTCTCCCTGTAGCACTGTCTTAGGCGTCTCACAGTACGGACATTGCAATTTATTGCCCTGGCCACATCTGCAGTCCTCATGCCTCCTTGCAACATGCATAAGGCACGTTCACGCAGTTGAGCAGGGACCCTGGGCATCTTTCTTTTGGTGTTTTTCAGAGTCAGTAGAAGGGCCTCTTTAGTGTCCTAAGTTTAATTGCCTACCGTCTGTAAGCTGTTAGTGTCTTAACGACCGTTCCACAGGTGCATGTTCATTCATTGTTTATGGTTCATTGAACAAGCATGGGAAACAGTGTTTAAACCTTTTACAATGAAGATCTGTGAAGTTATTTGGATTTTTACAAATTATCTTTGAAAGACAGGGTCCTGAAAAAGGGACGTTTATTTTTTTGCTGAGTTTACTTCATCACCAGTGTGGACTATATGTCTGTATACATGTCTGTGAGACGGAGACCAACCTGTGTGGACGTTCCCTTTGTGTTTCTTCAGAGAGTCTTTGCTCTTGAACCTCTTCCCACAACTCTCAGCCTTACAGATGAACCTGGCGTCTCCTCTACACGCCTCCTTGTGCTGGTCATAACTACACACACACACACAGAAAATACAGACACAGTCACTCAAATACACAGGAACAGATGGCAGCCCCTGTATACATATTATGCTAATGTGTATGTTCGTATCTAGTTATGTAAGCCTACCTGGACTCTGAGCTGAAGGTGATGTAGCAGATGGAACACTGGTGGTGGACCCAGGGTCTCCGCACAGTGCAGAACACTGAGGGCAAAATGAAGGAGGTATACAGAGTCAGATAGGAGTAGGCTATAAAGATATGAACAGCAATACTACTATATTTCCAGGTGTCCTACATCTGAAAACGAATAAAGAGGCTGATTCAGTTGTATGAAAATGTGTGCAAATCTGTCAGTTCCACTATATGATCCACTTGGTAGCATACTTCTGTGTAACTCAATAGAGTGTCAGGTAAGTAGAGTAGAGAGATGATGTAGGCTACACACTGGCTCTGCAGGGCTTGTTTGATGAGGAACTTCTTGCCACAGTTCCTGCACTTATACTCCTTCTCCTCAGTACTGGGTCTCTGGTGCAGGCTCTGGAGGTGGGCTGCTAGGATCTCCTTGCTAGGGAAGCTGCTCTCACACAGCAGGCACGGGTGGTCCTCCTTCTTGATCACCAGCTCTGCACACATACAGTCATTATTACAAATTACACACACATGCAGCCGTATCAGCTGTGTGTGACTATTAGCTGTGTGTAAGTATCAGCTGTGTATGAGTATCAGCTGTGTGTGAGTAGCAGCTATGTGTAAGTATCAGCTGTGTGTGAGTATCAGCTGTGTGTGAGTATCAAGTATCAGCTGTGTGTGAGTATCAACTTTGTGTGAGTATCAGCTGTGTGTAAGTATCAACTTTGTGTGAGTATCAGCTGTGTATGAGTATCAGCTTTGTGTGAGTATCGGCTGTGTGTGAGTATCAGCTGTGTGTGAGTATCAGCTGTGTCTAAGTATCAGCTGTGTGTGAGTATCAGCTGTGTGTGAGTATCAGCTGTGTGTGAGTATCAGCTGTGTGTGAATATCAAGTATCAGCTGTGTGTGAGTGTGAGCTGTGTGTGAGTATAAGCTGTGTGTGAATATAAGCTGTGTGCAAGCATTACATACTTCAAGCATAAACTGTTGGACTGACAAAACACTGTTTATGAAGGTTTAGGTAAAACTTTGTTAGGCATTTACCCATTTCAACGAGATGTTTGGCATCTTTGCTGTTTTCATCTTCATATTTGATGATTTCCTCTTCCTCCTCCTCTGACTCTTCCTCCATATCACTGTCCAGGTAGCCTATCAGCAGCTCTGTGTCTGTCTCAATGTCGTCCACTGCCAGGTAGAAGATATTCTCTCCATCCTGAGAGATCAGAACCACAATCACCCCCCCCCACACACACACACACACACAGAAAAAAGGGGTAGCTGAAGGTTGAACTCAATAAACCTAGACATTCGTCTGCTGAGGCTTGATTAAGGTTGAAGGTCAAACACTCCAACTCCTAAACATGTCGTCATTAACTTCCACATCCTAAAGGTCACGGTCTAATCAAATCCAAGCGTCATTTTCTTTTGGATAAGGCATTTATAAATACACATATATATTAATTTAACAGAGAAACACAATAAATGTAACTTTTGATGTAACACAGAGCTCTAACACACATGAATGACCTTTGAACAAGTGATCACTTTAGCACTGTGGCATTAATGACAGAACCTCAGCCAGAAGATCACAGGTTCTGTTCTACTTCCCTTCTAAATTCTCCCTTCTACCATGGTTTTTCTTTTTCCTCTAGCTGAGATATCCCAGGCCAAACCCTGACTCGTGTGTGTGTGTGTGTGTGTGTGTGTGTGTGTGTGTGTGTGTGTGTGTGTGTGTGTGTGTGTGTGTGTGTGTGTGTGTGTGTGTGTGTGTGTGTGTGTGCGTGCGTGCGTGCGTGCGTGCGTGCGTGCGTGCGTGCGTGCGTGTTCACGACTTTGGCCAATAGATCTGATTGTGTATGGGTTGTATGTGTTTGTGGGTTTATGGATATAATTAATCTGATCTTAATCACATGTTTTGTTACATTTCAATGTAAGGGATGCACAAAGCACTAGAGAAGATTTTCATAATAAGAGAGAGAGAGAGAGTTACTTACAGCTGTGAAAGACACCTCAACTCATACAACTCATACAGTCATCAGACAGAACCACCATCACATCTCCTTTTGATATGGCAGGCTTGATCAGTAACACATGGTGCAATCTTACAAGCTGTCTGCACAGGCAGACAAAACAAAAAAATCCACATTCCCCTTCATTTCACTCTCACTATCCATCTCAACTCACTCTCACTAACTTTCCCTCGCTTCTCTTCTAGTCTTTCTCTCTGATGTCCATCTCTCTCTCCTTCTCCCTCTCTCTCTCTCCCCTTCTCACTCAGAGATATGTGCTGATATCCAGCTCTATCTGTGTCTCTCCCTGTAGATACGTCTGAAGGTGTTACTATCTTCAGCGTGGGGCTGTACCTGGATTGCTGCCAGGTTCTTCTCCTCTTGTGATGGCGCCTGATGGACAAAACGCAGCCAGTTGGCATGGCGAGGGTTACTGGCATCCAAAACATAGAGCACATCGCCTTTATTACCTCGGACCTGAAACAGAAAACAGACATGCCTATCAAGAACATGAAATACTGTTGGCTGGAATTAACGTCTCACTTCCATACAGACCGAGCTTCTTGATCTAGCTTTGTGTTCATCTGGAGATGCTGTTTTACAAACTAAATCACAGTTGCCATGAAAAACCCTGTGATATAAAACAATGTGGTTCTATCCAATATAACATGAAAGTCATAGATTACTAGATGATTATATAACACTGAGAAAGAATATAAAATGCAACATGCAACAATTTCAAAGATGTTACGAGTTACAGTTCATATAAGGAAATCAGTCAATTAAAAAAATGAGGCACTAGTCTATGGATTTCACATGACTGGGAATACAGATATGCATCTGTTGGTTAAAAAAGGGCAGGGGCGTGGATCAGAAAAACAATCAGTATCTGGTGTGACCAGATATGCAGTGCTACACATCTCCTTCACATAGAGTTGATCAGGCTGTTGATTGTGGCCTGTGGAATGTTGTCCCACTCCTCTTCAGTGGCTGTGTGAAGTTGCTGGATATTGGTGGGAACTGGAACACGCTGTCGTAGACTTGGATCCAGAGCATCCCAAACATCCTCAATGGGTGGGTGTCATGTCTGGTGAGTATGCAGGCCATTGTGGAATTGTGTACAGATCCTTACGACATCCTTACGACATGGGGCCGTGCATTATCATGCTGAAACATGAGGTGATGACGATGGATTAATGGCACGACAATAGGCCTCAGGATCTCATCACAGTATCTCTGTGCATTCAAATTGCCATGGATAAAATGCAATTGTGTTCGTTTTCCGTAGCTTATGCCTGCCCATACCATAACCCCACCACCACTATGGGACACGATGTTCACAACATTGACAACATTGACATCAGCAAACACTCGCCCACACGACGCCATCTGCCCGGTACAGTTGAAACCGGGATTCAACCGTGAAGAGCACACTTCTCCAGAGTGCCAGTGGCCATCAAAGGTGAGCATTTGCCCACTGAAGTTGGTTATGATGCAGAACTGCAGTCAGGTCATGACCCTGGTGAAGACAACTGACAGTTTGTAGATTCGGTTTGTAGATTCGGTTGTGCAAAACCACAGTTTCATCAGCTGTCATCTGAGGCAGAGCCGGATGTGGAGGTCCTGGGCTGGCCTAGTTACACATGGTCTGCGGTTGTGAGGCCGGTTGGACATACTGCCAAATTCTCTAAAATGACGTTGGAGGTAGATTATGGTAGAGAATTGAACATTACATTCTCTGGCAACAGCTCTGGTGGACATTCCTGCAGTCAGCATGCCAATTGCACGCTCCCTCAAAAGTTGAGACTGTGGCATTGTGGAGTGTGACAAAACTGCACATTTTAGAGTGGCCTTTTATTGACCCCCGCACAAGGTGCACCTATGTAATGAGCATGCTGTTTAATCAGCTTCTTGATATGCCAAACCTGTCAGGTGGATGGATTCTCTTAGCAAAGGAGAAATGCTCACTAACAAGGATGTAAACAAAATTGTGCACAAAATTTGAGCGAAATAATCTTTTTGTGCACATGGAACATTTCCGGATCTTTAATTTCAGCTCTTTAAATGCTGCATCTATATTTTTGTTCAGTGTATCATTTCAGACCTGAATTCTTTATGGCTGACATATAGTCAATTACTTGTACTTTTAACTACACAGAAAATAAACATAATCTCACTGATCTGAAATGTAATTAAACCTGTCCCTTATCTCAGATAAATTCAAAACCTCATGATGGGGATAAAACATAGTTATAACAAAGGCACACAATGCGGGTGGAGTTTGCCAAACCAAGACTCATTACAAAAACAAGACTCTACAGTCAACAAGTGTATGTGCATCAAACTAGAAGCTCCAATTAAGCATCACCTGTGCTGTATCTGAACCGCCACAGAATTCATCTATTTAGCCTTTCATTTCAATAGTAGGCCTACAATGAACATAAATATTATTTATTGTATTATGTAAAAGTAAGGTAGTCTGTTTTAGTATCACCTCGAACATCAGTCTGGTGTCTGTGCTGTGACTGCAGTGTTAAAGGACTGAAGGTAGTCTGTTTTAGTATCACCTCCCACATCAGTCTGGTGTCTGTGCTGTGACTGCAGTGTTAAAGGACTGAAGGTAGTCTGTTTTAGTATCACCTCCCACATCAGTTTGGTGTCTGTGCTGTGACTGCAGTGTTAAAGGACTGAAGGTAGTCTGTTTTAGTATCACCTCCCACATCAGTCTGGTGTCTGTGCTGTGACTGCAGTGTTAAAGGACTGAAGGTAGTCTGTCTTTTAGTATCAGTCTGTTTTAGTATCTCCCACATCAGTCTGGTGTCTGTGCTGTGACTGCAGTGTTAAAGGACTGAAGGTAGTCTGGTTTAGTATCACCTCCCACATCAGTCTGGTGTCTGTGCTGTGACTGCAGTGTTAAAGGACTGAAGGTAGTCTGTTTTAGTATCACCTCCCACATCAGTCTGGTGTCTGTGCTGTGACTGCAGTGTTAAAGGACTGAAGGTAGTCTGTTTTAGTATCACCTCCCACATCAGTCTGGTGTCTGTGCTGTGACTGCAGTGTTAAAGGACTGAAGGTAGTCTGTTTTAGTATCACCTCCCACATCAGTCTGGTATCTGTGCTCTCATCCAGCTCACTTGGTAGTTTCTTCTCTCCAGCAAAAGGGCCAAACTTTTCCCCCTTGTAGAAAACACACGTTGTCAGAATTTGAGGATACAAGATATTCATTTTCTTGTCTTTCTTTTTTACTAAGAGGCATTTTCCATTTTGTCAGGGGCTATGTGAAGGCAATCAGATATAAATTGTGCAATGGAATAGATGCCAAAAATAATGTAGTAGTAAACATTGTAAAACAGTATCGGACTATAGTATTATAATACATAGTATTGTCCATGAATCCATCCTATGCGTTTCACTTTGGACCTACAAGTTGTAGTAGCCTAGTTCAAACACCCAACAAGAGGGGGTGTGGTCAAGATGTGCTCCTCGTGAATGAAGCATTCATGTTCAAAGTTTTGACCAATGTGAGATTGTAATGAATAACGTTTGGTAGCCTGGCCATTTGCAGTGTTTAAGAACTTTCAGTAAAAAACATTGTTTGCACCATTTTCAACCACCATTGTTTGTAACATTGTCAACTTGGTTACAATATTGTGTAATCGCCTATAATACTAGACACATTTTGAGTATGCAAGTTAAATGACAGCATAGGAAACGTACTTTAGAAAGTGTTCAATATGTATCAATACGTGTTACCGTGTAACACACGAGAGTTGACTTCTAAGTGAACATTGTTATGGAGTGAGCTAGTTACAGTATCTACATGGCACTGCACCTCAGAGCAGCATTAAAGTAGGCTATGGCTTGAGATTTTGGGAGCGACTCGCAAAAAGAACCCAAAATACGAACAGAAAACTGCCTTTCTCCCATTCACCGAATGAGTTTTGCACGTTGGTAAGTTTCTTCATGCCCAAAACATACAAAATTGTGCTGTCCAAAAAAAAAAAAACTTTTTCACTTGTCTCGCCGTGTAAAGCCCGATTCCATCCTGGACATTAGATGATTTCAAAGAAAATCTATCTGGCACATACATTCCCAACATCAAATCAAATATCAAATCAAATCAAATTTTATTTGTCACATACACATGGTTAGCAGATGTTAATGCAAGTGTAGCGAAATGCTTGTGCTTCTAGTTCCGACAATGCAGTAATAACCAACAAGTAATCTAACTAACAATTCCAAAACTACTATCTTATACACAGTGTAAGGGGATAAAGAATATGTACATAAAGATATATGAATGAGTGATGGTACAGAGCAGCATAGGCAAGATACAGTAGATGGTATCGAGTACAGTATATACATATGAGATGAGTATGTAAACAAAGTGGCATAGTTTAAAGTGGCTAGTGATACATGTATTACATAAGGATGCAGTAGATGATATAGAGTACAGTATATACGTATGCATATGAGATGAATAATGTAGGGTATGTAAACATTATATTAGGTAGCATTGTTTAAAGTGGCTAGTGATATATTTTACATCATTTCCCATCAATTCCCATTATTAAAGTGGCTGGAGTTGAGTCAGTGTCAGTGTGTTGGCAGCAGCCACTCAATGTTAGTGGTGGTGGTTTAACAGTCTGATGGCCTTGAGATAGAAGCTGTTTTTCAGTCTCTCGGTCCCAGCTTTGATGCACCTGTACTGACCTCGCCTTCTGGATGATAGCGGGGTGAAAAGGCAGTGGCTCGGGTGGTTGTTGTCCTTGATGATCTTTATGGCCTTCCTGTAACATTGGGTGGTGTAGGTGTCCTGGAGGGCAGGTAGTTTGCCCCCGGTGATGCGTTGTGCAGACCTCACTACCCTCTGGAGAGCCTTACGGTTGTGGGCAGAGTAGTTGCCGTACCAGGCGGTGATACAGCCCGCCAGGATGCTCTCGATTGTGCATCTGTAGAAGTTTGTCTGTAGAAGTTTTGGTGACAAGCCGAATTTCTTCAGCCTCCTGAGGTTGAAGAGGCGCTGCTGCGCCTTCTTCACGATGCTGTCTGTGTGAGTCGACCAATTCAGCTTGTCTGTGATGTGTATGCAGAGGAACTTAAAACGTACTACCCTCTCCACTACTGTTCCATCGATGTGGATAGGAGGGTGTTCCCTCTGCTGTTTCCTGAAGTCCACAATCATCTCCTTAGTTTTGTTGACGTTGAGTGTGAGGTTATTTTCCTGACACCACACTCCGAGGGCCCTCACCTCCTCCCTGTAGGCCGGCTCATCGTTGTTAGTAATCAAGCCTACCACTGTTGTGTCATCCGCAAACTTGATGATTGAGTTGGAGGCGTGCGTGGCCATGCAGTCGTGGGTGAACAGGGAGTACAGGAGAGGGCTCAGAAGGCACCCTTGTGGGGCCCCAGTGTTGAGGATCAGCGGGGTGGAGATGTTGTTGCCTACCCTCACCACCTGGGGGCGGCCCGTCAGGAAGTCCAGTACCCAGTTGCACAGGGCGGGGTCGAGACCCAGGGTCTCGAGCTTGATGACGAGCTTGGAGGGTACTATGGTGTTGAATGCCGAGCTGTAGTCGATGAACAGCATTCTCACATAGGTATTCCTCTTGTCCAGATGGGTTAGGGCAGTGTGCAGTGTGGTTGAGATTGCATCGTCTGTGGACCTATTTGGGCGGTAAGCAAATTGGAGTGGGTCTAGGGTGTCAGGTAGGGTGGAGGTGATATGGTCCTTGACTAGTCTTTCAAAGCACTTCATGATGACGGAAGTGAGTGCTACGGGGCGGTAGTCGTTAAGCTCAGTTACCTTAGCTTTCTTGGGAACAGGAACAATGGTGGCCCTCTTGAAGCATGTGGGAACAGCAGACTGGTATAGGGATTGATTGAATATGTCCGTAAACACACCGGCCAGCTGGTCTGCGCATGCTCTGAGGGCGCGGCTGGGGATGCCGCCTGGGCCTGCAGCCTTGCGAGGGTTAACACGTTTAAATGTTTTACTCACCTCGGCTGCAGTGAAGGAGAGTCCGCATGTTTTCGTTGCAGGCCGTGTCAGTGGCACTGTATTGTCCTCAAAGCGGGCAAAAAAGTTATTTTGTCTGCCTGGGAGCAAGACATCCTGGTCCGTGACTGGGCTGGTTTTCTTCTTGTAGTCCGTGATTGACTATAGACCCTGCCACATACCTCTTGTGTCTGAGCCGTTGAATTGAGATTCTACTTTGTCTCTATACTGACGCTTAGCTTGTTTGATAGCCTTGCGGAGGGAATAGCTGCACTGTTTGTATTCGGTCATGTTTACCAGTCACCTTGCCCTGATTAAAAGCAGTGGTTTGCGCTTTCAGTTTCACGCGGATGCTGCCATCAATCCACAGTTTCTGGTTAGGGAATGTTTTAATCGTTGCTATGGGAACGACATCTTCAACGCACGTTCTAATGAACTCGCACACCGAATCAGCGTATTCGTCAATGTTGTTATCTGACGCAATACGAAACATATCCCAGTCCACGTGATGGAAGCAGTCTTGGAGTGTGGAATCAGCTTGGTCGGACCAACGTTGGAGCCTCCCGTTTTAGTTTCTGTCTGTAGGCAGGGATCAACAAAATGGAGTCGTGGTCAGCTTTTCCGAAAGGAGGGCGGGGCAGGGCCTTATATGCGTTGCGGAAGTTAGAGTAACAATGATCCAAGGTTTTTCCGGCCCTGGTTGCGCAATCGATATGCTGATACAATTTAGGGAGTCTTGTTTTCAGATTAGCCTTGTTAAAATCCCCAGCTACAATGAATGCAGCCTCAGGATGTATGGATTCCAGTTTGCAAAGAGTCAAATAAAGTTCGTTCAGAGCCATCGATGTGTCTGCTTGGGGGGGAATATATACGGCTGTGATTATAATCGAAGAGAATTCTCTTGGTAGATAATACGGTCGACATTTGATTGTGAGGAATTCTAAATCAGGTGAACAGAAGGATTTGAGTTTCTGTATGTTTCTTTGATCACACCACGTCTCGTTAGCCATAAGGCAAACGCCCCCGCCCCTCTTCTTACCAGAAAGATGTTTGTTTCTGTCGGTGCGATGCGTGGAGAAACCCGCTGGCTGCACCGCCTCCGATAGCGTCTCTCCAGTGAGCCATGTTTCCGTGAAGCAAAGAACGTTACAGTCTCTGATGTCCCTCTGGAATGCTACCCTTGCTCGGATTTCATCAACCTTGTTGTCAGAGACTGGACATTGGCGAGAAGAATGCTAGGGAGTGGTGCACGATGTGCCCGTCTCCGGAGTCTGACCAGAAGACCGCCTCGTTTCCCTCTTTTACGGAGTCGTTTTTTTGGGTCGCCGCATGGGATCCATTCCGTTGTCCTGGTTGAAAGGCAGAACACAGGATCCGCGTCGCGAAAATCATATTCTTGGTCGTACTGATGGTGAGTTGTCATTGCTCTGAGCGAATTCCTAATGTGATCATTAGAAACTATGCCAGCGGGGAAAGTAATGACTATTGTCTGTTTTCGCACAAACACGAGAGTTTGCAGCGGGGTGTTCTCTGTAATTCGGTCCAGGTTAAATTTCCTCTCTTGCTGCATGACTAGCAGGCGTCCTGATTGGTTCAAAGTTTGTTACCAGAAGCTACATATTTTGTGAAGGATGCTCACGCACTTTGAAGTCCCTCTGTCCTCTAACTTTGGAAGACGAACAGTAACCACAAACATATGCAAATCTAAAGTTGATCAGGTCTTTACTTTGGTTCTTATTATTATTATTTTTATTTTTATTTCTTATATATATCTTCAATGTGCCTATGTATATATACACTACCATTCAAAAGTTTGGGGTCACTTAGAAATGTCCTTGTTTTTTAAATAAAAGCTCCAGTGTCAAGGTCAACAGTGAAGATGCGACTGCAGGATACTGGCCTTCTAGGCAGAGCCTTCTAGGCCAATAAAAAGAAAAGATTAAGACTACAGGAAACAGAAGGCCAATCCCGCCCCCATCCACATTGACAGGGCTGTAGTGGAGTGGGTTGAACACAGACACTGGACAGAGGAACTCTGCCTAGAAGGCCAGCATCCCGTAGTGGTCTCTTCACTGTTGACGTTGAGACTGGTGTTTTGCGGGTACTATTTAATGAAGCTGCCAGTTGAGGACTTATGAGGTTTCTCAAGCTAGATCAAATCAAATCAAATCAAATGTATTTATATAGCCCTTCGTACATCAGCTGATATCTCAAAGTGCTGTACAGAAACCCAGCCTAAAACCCCAAACAGCAAACAATGCAGGTGTAAAAGCACGGTGGCTAGGAAAAACTCCCTAGAAAGGCCAAAACCTAGGAAGAAACCTAGAGAGGAACCAGGCTATGTGGGGTGGCCAGTCCTCTTCTGGCTGTGCCGGGTAGAGATTATAACAGAACATGACCAAGATGTTCAAATGTTCATAAATGACCAGCATGGTCGAATAATAATAAGGCAGAACAGTTGAAACTGGAGCAGCAGCACAGTCAGGTGGACTGGGGACAGCAAGGAGTCATCATGTCAGGTAGTCCTGGGGCACGGTCCTAGGGCTCAGGTCCTCCGAGAGAGAGAAAGAAAGAGAGCATTAGAGAGAGCATATGTGGGGTGGCCAGTCCTCTTCTGGCTGTGCCGGGTGGAGATTATAACAGAACGTGGCCAAGATGTTCAAATGTTCATAAATGACCAGCATGGTTGAATAATAGTAAGACAGAACAGTTGAAACTGGAGCAGCAGCATGGCCAGGTGGACTGGGGACAGCAAGGAGTCATCATGTCAGGTAGTCCTGGGACATGGTCCTAGGGCCCAGGCCAGTTGAAACTGGAGCAGCAGCATGGCCAGGTGGACTGGGGACAGCAAGGAGTCATCATGTCAGGTAGTCCTGGGGCATGGTCCTAGGGCTCAGGTCCTCCGAGAGAGAGAAAGAAAGAGAGAAGGAGAGAATTAGAGAACGCACACTTAGATTCACACAGGACACCGAATAGGACAGGAGAAGTACTCCAGATATAACAAACTGACCCTAGCCCCCCGACACATAAACTACTGCAGCATAAATACTGGAGGCTGAGACAGGAGCCTCTCTAATGTACTTGTCCTATTGCTCAGTTGTGCACAGGGTAGTACACAGCGTGGTACGAGATCTTCAGTTTCTTGGCAATTTCTCACATGGAATAGCCTTCATTTCTCAGAACAAGAATAGACTGACGAGTTTCAGAAGAAAGTTCTTTGTTTCTGGCCATTTTGAGTCGGTAATCAAACCCACAAATGCTGATGCTCCAGATACTCAACTAGTCTAAAGAAGGCCAGTTTTATTGATCTTTAATCAGGACAACAGTTTTCAGCTGTGCTAACATAATTGCGAAAGGGTTTTCTAATAATCAATTAGCCTTTTAAAATGATAAACTTGGATTAGCTAACACAACGTGCCATTGGAACACAGGAGTGATGGTTGCTGATAATGGGTTTCTATATGCCTATGTAGATATTCCATTTAAAAAATCTGCCCTTTCCAGCTACAATAGTAATTTACAACATTTAACAATGTCTACACTGTATTTCTGATCAATTTGATGTTATTTTAATGGACAACAAATGTGCTTTTCTTTCAAAAACAAGAACATTTCTAAGTGACCCCAAACTTTTGAAAGGTAGTGTATTGATATAGTGTATTGATATATACTAGTCCTGTCAAATATATATATATATACAGTGTACTGTATGCCTATTTGACAGGACTAGTTGAAAGCTTTACTACATTTCCATCATGACATTGCTTTTATCTATGATTCATTCAGATAATTAAATAACATACTGTCATAAACAGTCACTGCAGCCGATGGCAGCGACACAGAACCATGCATTAGAGCACCAGCTGTTCCGGACAACTGTGTGATCTCGCTCTCTATAGCCAATGTGAGTAAAACCTTTAAACAGGTTAAGATTCACGGATTACCAGGACGTGTATTCAGAGCATGTGCTGACCAGTTGGCAAGTGTCTTCACTGACATTTTAAACTTCTCCCTGACCCAGTCTGTAATACCTACATGTTTCAAGCAGACCACCATAATTCCTGTGCCCAAGAACGCCAAGGTAACCTGTCTAAAATACTATCGCCCCGTAGCACTCACATATGTAGCCATGAAATGCTTTGAAAAGCTGGTCATGGCTCACGTCAACACCATCATCCCAGACACCCTGGACCCTCTTCAATTCATATACTGCCTCAACAGATCCACAGATGACGCAATCTCTATTGCACTCCACACTGCCTTCTCCCACCTGGACAAAAGGAATGACTGCGTGTCCACACACGACGCCAACACCATCATTACGTTTGCTGACGACACGTCGGTGGTAAGCCTGATCACAGATGCAGATGAGACAACCTTTAGGGAGCATGTCAGTGACCTGGCAGTGTGGTGCCAGGACAACAACCTCTCCCTTAGCATCAGCAAGACAAAGGGGCTGATCATGGACTACAGGAAACAGAGGGCCAATCCCGCCCCCATCCACATTGACAGGGCTGTAGTGGAGCGGGTTGAAAGCTTCAAGTTCCTAGATGTCAACATCACTAAGGAATTAACATGGTCCACACACATCAACGCAGTCGTGAAGAAGGCATGACAATGGCACTTCCCCCTCAAGAAGCAGATCCTCAAAACGTTCTACAGCTGCACCATTGAGAGCATCTTGACTGGCTACATCACCGCTTGGTATGGCAACTGCTTGGCATCCAACCGTAAGGCACTACAGAGGTTAGTGTGTACGACACAGTGCATCACTGGGGCCGAGCTCCCTGCCATCCAGGATCTCTATACCAGGCTGTGTCAGAGGAAGGCCTTAAAAATTGTCAGACTGCTCTATCTGCAACTGCAAGCTGTACCAATGCACCAAGTCTGGAACCAACAGGACCCTGAACAGCTTCCACCCTCAAATCATAAGACTGCTAAATAGTTAACCAAATATCTACCTGGACTACCTGCATTGACACCCTTTTTCACTCCTTTGACGCATCACATACACTTCTGCTAGGCTAATTGGCTTGACCTACTGTACCAAACTAGCTTACCTGGGTATGGTTTGGGTCATGGCTCTGTGACAGTTATAATGACAGTTTTATGAACTATGGTACTCTGATCCAATTGCTGTCCCCATATTCCCTATATTGCTTCTGTATGTGCAAGTGTGTGTGCGTGCATATGCGCTTGTGCGTGTGCACAATAATATGATGACTTTGCTATCCTTAGATAAACATATCCCACTGGGAACAGTTCAACATTTGGTTTTGATTTACATTTGGTTGAGTTGTCAAATAATGTGAATTCAATGTGAAATCCCCCCCAACATTCACCATATCATTGGATTTAGGTTCAAAGTTGGGTGAAAAAAATACCAAATTCAGTTTTCAACATTGATTCAACATCATCACATTACATTTTTTTTGTTGAAATTATGTAGAAACAATGTTGATTAAACCATGTTATTGGTTGTGTATATGTATTTTGCAGATGTTATCACAGGTGCAGCGAAATTCTTGTGTTTCTAGCTCCAACATTGCAGTTCTACCTAACAATACAAAACAATACACACATAATCACAACATTAAAATAAAATAATTAAGAATTTAGAAACATCAGGACGAGCAATGTCGGAGTCCGGAATATAAAAATATATATAGGTATATGATGGTGTGTATAGACATGATGGAAAGTATATGAATAGTAAAGGTGAGTACAGCATTAGTTAAAAAGGATGAGCCTTGACTAGGATACATTATGTGCATATGAACTGCGTAAAACATGATGTAAACATTATTAAAGTGACAGTATTCAATGACTATGTACATAGGGCAGCAATCTCTAAGGTGTAGGGTTTAGTACTAGGTGGTAGCCAGCTAGTAACAGTGTTTAAAGTTCAGGGCAGGGTACTAGGCGGAGGCTGGCTAGTGGTGACTATTTAACAATCTGATGGCCAGTAGATAGAAGCAGTTTTCCAGTCTCTCAGTCCTAGCTTTGATTCACCTGTACTGTCTCTGGCTACTAGATGGTAGCAGGGGGAACAGGCCATTCCTTGGGGGCCCAAGACACATTTCTTCAGCCTCCTGAGATTGAAGAGGCACTGTTGTCAGTGATGTGCACGCAGAGGAACTTGGAGCTTTCCCTCTCTCCACTGCGGCCCTGTAGATGTGAATGGGGGCATGCCCTTTCTGCTGTCTCCTGAAGGCCACGATCAGCTCCTTTGTTTTGTTGACGTTGAGGGAGAGATTATTTTCCTGGCACCTCTCTGCCAGGGCCCTCACCTCCTCCCTGTAGGCTGTCTCGTCGTTGTTGGTAATCTGGCCTACCACTGTTGTGTCGTCTGCAAACTTGATGATTGAATTGGAGACGTGTGTGGCCACGCAGTCGTGGGTGAACAGGGAGTACAGGAGGGGGCTGAGCACACACCCTTGTGGGGCCCCCGTGTTGAGGATCAGAATAGTGGAGGTGTTGTTGCCTACCTTCACCAGCTTGGGTCGGGCCGTCAGGAAGTCCAGAACCCAGTTGCATAGGGCGGTGTACAAACCTAGGGCCCCGAGCTTAGTGATGTGCTTGGAGGACACTATGGTGTTGAAGGCTGAGCTGTAGTCGATGAACAGTATTCTTACATAGGTATTCCTCTTGTCCAGATAGGATAGGGCAGTATGCAGTGCAATGGCGATTGGGTCATCCGTTTATCTGTTGGGGCGGTATGCAAATTGTAGTGGGTCTAGTTTGTCGGGTAAGGTGGAGGTGATATGATCCTTCACTAGCCTCTCATAGCACTTCATGATAACAGAAGTGAGTGCTACAGGGCGATAGTCATTTATTTCGCTTTCTTGGGTACAGGAACACTGGTGGGCATATTGAAGCAAGTGGGGGACAACAGACTGGGATAGGGAGAGATTGAATATGTCCGTAAACACTCCAACCAGCTGGTCTGCACATGCTCTGAGAACACGGCTTGGGATGCCGTGTGGGCCAGCAGCCTTGCGATCTTCCTATCTAGGTCAGAGTATGATGAATTAACTAAAAAGTATACCTTTATGTATTTGGAAACCATCTTTGCAGGAGGACTTCACACAGTCTTAGTAACTTCACACGTGAATGCTGGATGAGAGAGTATACAAAAATACATTATGCGTCTTTTCAAACTCAATCTCTGACCGTTAATGAGGGAGAAATACATCACCCACCTCGATTGGTTGACTTTCACCCTGCACAACAGAGATTAGTGTTATCAAGTATTCAGGTACACTGTGTCTGTTTGTGTGTATTGTCTGTCTGAAGGACTGTGTATGTTGTTGGATGCAGACCTTGAACAAATCTCCTTTCTCTCTAATCAGCATTGTGTCCGCATTGTGATAGTGTTGTTTACTGTGTTTGTAACTCTTGCTTATCTTAATGACTTCCTACGGCATTATGGCTCTGTGTTCCACTCTGACTGGTTCACATGACCAGTACGGGTTGGCTTGGTTACCACAGAGCCTTAAAGTCATAATGTTCTTGTTTTCTGAAAAGTCAATGAACTGGCATTAATCTATGCTCTCTTTCTTAGAAAAGGGAATGAGTTTCCATGGGTAGGAACAGTTGTTTAAGACTCAGCACTCTGGACTCCATCGTCCAAATCCTAGTAAAGCTGTTGATTGTTTGTTTCCCTTATCATGTTCCATTTAATACTGTGTCTTATTTATGTAGATTTCTCTTTTTAAAGAGACCAAACCTTTAAAAAAAAATATTATAACACTTTTTTTTCTCACAGTATGTTCTAGTAGGAGGCTAGGCCTAGATAGACTGAAAATGGGCCTTTATTTCTGTATCACACCAGACCTGAAGTAACTCATCTTCATATTCTTTCAAATTCTTATCTGTTTCTCCATGTCTGTTTGTGTATTTGTTTCTCAGTTCACCTTTGTATTAGAGGTTGTCTAACCAGTAGCCTTGTGTCATGTTGCAGTGGTGCTCTAAGACCCATTGACATTATATAAGAACAGCCCAATGGAAGTGCCAGTAGGAAGTCTAGGTGGACCTATTGGATGACGGGAGTGACAAGAGGACTGAGACGGTCGTTGTGTGCCCCCAGCCCCCCTACCCCTCCTGTCCCCTCCTGACCTCCCTGTCAGCGCCATGGTCTGGGGAGTCAGGACCGAGACGATTAAAAGCCATGACCTCTTTCTCCCCCATGCCCTCTATAGACCCGCTACCCCATTCACTTTCACTCAGCTTGACTACACTCTAGGTAATCCAGACCAACCCTGGTCTCCTACTGTTGACCAGTGACCACACACACAATCAGACATATTTTTTTGAGCTTTTCATTAGGTCTTATGTTGATGTACCTTATTCACTAGGTGGCAACAACGTTTAATTTATCTGCTAGATTCAGGTTATATTCAGGTTAGATCAGAAACAAGGCCGTGTCAGACCCTGTATCCGAACATTATAAAGGTTCATTAAAAAAACAGAGGATCACTAACACGACAACAGGACCAGGACTTAGAACCCAAGGATTATTGAGCCATGGAACTTTGGATCCAACCATTCGCTCACTGTGCTGCCAACGGTGCCTCAGAGTGCCAAAAGCACATATCCCACATTTAGGACATGGCAGAGGATTGCACTGAAATAAATACTTTCAGAGTTTCTTTTTTTCTAAGTAAATATTTTCACTACAGGGAAACCTCAGTTTGGCAAACACACAAATGGTTCCATACAGAATTTTCCAAATGTCTGTGCATTTGTTGAAAAACCCAAACCTGATACTGTAGGTTTAGGGGCCAGGCCACCTTTTGTTTCATGTTTCACAAGCCTCCCCAGTCCCCCCACCACCCCAACCCCCTATTTCAAGTCCGTCGTCAAACAGCCAGCAAACCATTTCCTGCAGCTCCGAGGTCACTGGATTAATGATGTTTTTGTTTGTCAACCCCTGGTCCCCAACGTACCCTGTTATAGCATGTTCTTCTGAGGGAGTCTACAGAGATTACAGTACTGATGAAGCGTGAGAAATTACAGGCACTTAGGAGTGATTTTATGAGCACCAGAGAACTGAGGGACCACCCCTACGAGGGTCCTACTAGGGACAGGGCATTCATACTGTAATAAGAGTACACAATCACATGTTGCCTTTCATGTTCATGTATTACAATCACACAATCACACAAGCACAATCATACACAACAAGGAAAAATCATGTGCATTCATACGTATACACAAAACCAACATAGACTTAGTACACATTGCACACATACATAGACACACTAAAACACACACACACTCCTAGATGGTAAATGACTGGCAGTTAAACAGTGAATTCAGTGTTAGTGTATTATCACAGCAGCCATGCGTTGGTTGAGTCCTTCAGCTGGGGTTTGTAGATGGAGGTTGTGTGGAGCTGAAATGTCGGACTAAATCCACATCTTTTTTTCCCATAGTAGCCAAGGTGCCTTAGCCTCATTCTGCTCCACAAAGTGTATGATAGTCATCAGAGTGTCTACGGTTTCACTGCTTTCTCTGCCAAAGGGATTATCATCTCTGAGAAGCGCTCTGTGGTCTTCTTTAGTTTAAAATCTCATGAGAGTGTCATAAACAGAGGCTGTGTGTTAGTGTGTCTATGTATGTGTGTGGTGCATGGGGGTTCTGTCTCTCTGGGCCTGTATGCATGCCTGCCACACTAGCGACCGTTTCTTCTTCACAAACTCTTTGCAAGTGTCACTGAGCTCTGGGGTCAGTAGCAGGATGCACTGTACATCTAGCATAATACATCCCATAGCAATTGTGTCTCTGACAATATATAATAGTGTCTGTCCCTGCTGCATTTGTGCTCAACTATCAGTCCATCGGTCGTTACTCTGACTGTTGCTCCATAGCAGTTTGCGATGGTTCACACTGGACAAGCAAACTTCCCACACCAGGGTAGTGAATTTGAAGGGCAGGCGAGTCATGCTAACCCTGGCCAGTGATCCAAGCTGGGTCTCTGGCGCACAAGTCTCGCCATTCCACCACTTCTGCAGGGTCATGGATGTCTGTCTCCACTCCACATTCAGCTGTATATATACGTAAAGCACAGATCAAAGCTCCTCGATCATTACCGTGTTAGAAAACAAACACACACAGCCCACCAGAGGGTGAGCTCCAGAACAGAGGCTTTTCTGTGTGTCTTACTTTATGGTTTGTGCCTGCATGTGTCTGTGTGTCTTTGTGGTTTGTGCCTGCATTTGTCTTTGTCTTACTTTGTGGTTTGTGCGTGCATGTGTCTGTGTGTCTTTGTAGTTTGTGCCTGCATGTGTCTTTGTGTCTTACTTTGTGGTTTGTGCCTGCATGTGTCTTTGTGTCTTACTTTGTGGTTTGTGCCTGCATTTGTCTTTGTGTCTTACTTTGTGGTTTGTGCCTGCATGTGTCTTTGTGTCTTACTTTGTGGTTTGTGCCTGCATTTGTCTTTGTGTCTTACTTTGTGGTTTGTGCCTGCATTTGTCTTTGTGTCTTACTTTGTGGTTTGTGCCTGCGTGTGTCTGTGTGTCTTTGTGGTTTGTGCCTGCATTTGTCTTTGTGTCTTACTTTGTGGTTTGTGCCTGCATGTGTCTGTGTGTCTTACTTTGTGGTTTGTGCCTGTATGTGTCTGTGTGTCTTACTTTGTGGTTTGTGCCTGCATGTGTCTGTGTGTCTTACTTTGTGGTTTGTGCCTGCATGTGTCTGTGTGTCTTACTTTGTGGTTTGTGCCTGCATGTGTCTTTGTGTCTTACTTTGTGGTTTGTGCCTGCGTGTGTCTTTGTGTCTTACTTTGTGGTTTGTGCCTGTATGTGTCTGTGTGTCTTACTTTGTGGTTTGTGCCTGTATGTGTCTGTGTGTCTTTGTGGTTTGTGCCTGCGTGTGTCTGTGTGTCTTTGTGGTTTGTGCCTGCGTGTGTCTGTGTGTCTTTGTGGTTTGTGCCTGCATTTGTCTTTGTGTCTTACTTTGTGGTTTGTGCCTGCATGTGTCTGTGTCTTTGTGGTTTGTGCCTGCATGTGTCTTTGTGTCTTACTTTGTGGTTTGTGCCTGCATGTGTCTGTGTCTTTGTGGTTTGTGCCTGCATGTGTCTGTGTCTTTGTGGTTTGTGCCTGCATTTGTCTTTGTGTCTTACTTTGTGGTTTGTGCATGCATTTGTCTGTGTGTCTTACTTTGTGGTTTGTGCCTGCATGTGTCTGTGTGTCTTTGTGGTTTGTGCCTGCATGTGTCTGTGTGTCTTACTTTGTGGTTTGTGCCTGCGTGTGTCTGTGTGTCTTACTTTGTGGTTTGTGCCTGCGTGTGTCTGTGTGTCTTTGTGGTTTGTGCCTGCATGTGTCTGTGTGTCTTACTTTGTGGTTTGTGCCTGCATGTGTCTGTGTGTCTTACTTTGTGGTTTGTGCCTGTATGTGTCTGTGTGTCTTACTTTGTGGTTTGTGCCTGTATGTGTCTGTGTGTCTTACTTTGTGGTTTGTGCCTGTATGTGTCTGTGTGTCTTACTTTGTGGTTTGTGCCTGCATGTGTCTGTGTGTCTTTGTGGTTTGTGCCTGCATGTGTCTGTGTGTCTTTGTGGTTTGTGCCTGCATGTGTCTGTGTGTCTTTGTGGTTTGTGCCTGCATGTGTCTTTGTGTCTTACTTTGTGGTTTGTGCCTGCATGTGTCTGTGTGTCTTACTTTGTGGTTTGTGCCTGCGTGTGTCTGTGTCTTACTTTGTGGTTTGTGCCTGCATGTGTCTGTGTGTCTTACTTTGTGGTTTGTGCCTGCATTTGTCTTTGTGTCTAACTTTGTGGTTTGTGCCTGCATGTGTCTGTGTCTTTGTGGTTTGTGCCTGCATTTGTCTTTGTGTCTTACTTTGTGGTTTGTGCGTGCATTTGTCTGTGTGTCTTACTTTGTGGTTTGTGCCTGCATGTGTCTGTGTGTCTTTGTGGTTTGTGCCTGCATGTGTCTGTGTGTCTTACTTTGTGGTTTGTGCCTGCATTTGTCTTTGTGTCTTACTTTGTGGTTTGTGCCTGTATGTGTCTGTGTGTCTTTGTGGTTTGTGCCTGCATGTGTCTGTGTGTCTTACTTTGTGGTTTGTGCCTGCGTGTGTCTGTGTGTCTTTGTGGTTTGTGCGTGCATCTGTCTGTGTGTCTTACTTTGTGGTTTGTGCCTGCATTTGTCTTTGTGTCTTACTTTGTGGTTTGTGCCTGCGTGTGTCTGTGTGTCTTACTTTGTGGTTTGTGCCTGCATGTGTCTGTGTGTCTTTGTGGTTTGTGCCTGCATGTGTCTGTGTGTCTTTGTGGTTTGTGCCTGCGTGTGTCTGTGTGTCTTTGTGGTTTGTGCCTGCATGTGTCTTTGTGTCTTACTTTGTGGTTTGTGCCTGCATGTGTCTGTGTGCCTTACTTTGTGGTTTGTGCCTGCGTGTGTCTGTGTGTCTTTGTGGTTTGTGCCTGCATGTGTCTGTGTGTCTTTGTGGTTTGTGCGTGCATTTGTCTTTGTGTCTTACTTTGTGGTTTGTGCCTGCATGTGTCTGTGTGTCTTACTTTGTGGTTTGTGCCTGTATGTGTCTGTGTGTCTTACTTTGTGTTTTGTGTCTGTGTGTCTTACTTTGTGGTTTGTGCCTGTATGTGTCTGTGTGTCTTACTTTGTGGTTTGTGCCTGCATGTGTCTGTGTGTCTTACTTTGTGGTTTGTGCCTGCATGTGTCTTTGTGTCTTACTTTGTGGTTTGTGCCTGCATGTGTCTTTGTGTCTTACTTTGTGGTTTGTGCCTGCATGTGTCTGTGTGTCTTTGTGGTTTGTGCCTGCATGTGTCTGTGTGTCTTACTTTGTGGTTTGTGCCTGCATGTGTCTGTGTGTCTTACTTTGTGGTTTGTGCCTGCATGTGTCTTTGTCTTTGTGGTTTGTGCCTTGTCTTTGTGGTTTGTGCCTGCATGTGTCTGTGTGTCTTTGTGGTTTGTGCCTGCATGTGTCTTTGTGTCTTACTTTGTGGTTTGTGCCTGCATGTGTCTTTGTGTCTTACTTTGTGGTTTGTGCCTGTATGTGTCTGTGTGTCTTTGTGGTTTGTGCCTGCATGTGTCTGTGTGTCTTACTTTGTGGTTTGTGCCTGCATTTGTCTTTGTGTCTTACTTTGTGGTTTGTGCCTGCATGTGTCTGTGTGTCTTACTTTGTGGTTTGTGCCTGCATTTGTCTTTGTGTCTTACTTTGTGGTTTGTGCCTGCGTGTGTCTTTGTGTCTTACTTTGTGGTTTGTGCCTGTATGTGTCTGTGTGTCTTACTTTGTGGTTTGTGCCTGTATGTGTCTGTGTGTCTTTGTGGTTTGTGCCTGCATTTGTCTTTGTGTCTTACTTTGTGGTTTGTGCCTGCATGTGTCTGTGTGTCTTTGTGGTTTGTGCCTGCATGTGTCTTTGTGTCTTACTTTGTGGTTTGTGCCTGCATGTGTCTGTGTGTCTTACTTTGTGGTTTGTGCCTGCGTGTGTCTGTGTGTCTTTGTGGTTTGTGCCTGCATGTGTCTGTGTGTCTTACTTTGTGGTTTGTGCCTGCATGTGTCTGTGTGTCTTACTTTGTGGTTTGTGCCTGCATGTGTCTGTGTGTCTTACTTTGTGGTTTGTGCCTGCATTTGTCTTTGTGTCTTACTTTGTGGTTTGTGCCTGCATGTGTCTGTGTGTCTTACTTTGTGGTTTGTGCCTGCATTTGTCTTTGTGTCTTACTTTGTGGTTTGTGCCTGCGTGTGTCTTTGTGTCTTACTTTGTGGTTTGTGCCTGTATGTGTCTGTGTGTCTTACTTTGTGGTTTGTGCCTGTATGTGTCTGTGTGTCTTTGTGGTTTGTGCCTGCATTTGTCTTTGTGTCTTACTTTGTGGTTTGTGCCTGCATGTGTCTGTGTGTCTTACTTTGTGGTTTGTGCCTGCGTGTGTCTGTGTGTCTTACTTTGTGGTTTGTGCCTGCATGTGTCTGTGTGTCTTTGTGGTTTGTGCCTGCATGTGTCTGTGTGTCTTTGTGGTTTGTGCCTGCGTGTGTCTGTGTGTCTTTGTGGTTTGTGCCTGCATGTGTCTTTGTGTCTTACTTTGTGGTTTGTGCCTGCATGTGTCTGTGTGTCTTACTTTGTGGTTTGTGCCTGCGTGTGTCTGTGTGTCTTTGTGTCTTTGTGGTTTGTGCCTGCATGTGTCTGTGTGTCTTTGTGGTTTGTGCGTGCATTTGTCTTTGTGTCTTACTTTGTGGTTTGTGCCTGCATGTGTCTGTGTGTCTTACTTTGTGGTTTGTGCCTGTATGTGTCTGTGTGTCTTACTTTGTGTTTTGTGTCTGTGTGTCTTACTTTGTGGTTTGTGCCTGTATGTGTCTGTGTGTCTTACTTTGTGGTTTGTGCCTGCATGTGTCTGTGTGTCTTACTTTGTGGTTTGTGCCTGCATGTGTCTTTGTGTCTTACTTTGTGGTTTGTGCATGCATGTGTCTTTGTGTCTTACTTTGTGGTTTGTGCCTGCATGTGTCTGTGTGTCTTTGTGGTTTGTGCCTGCATGTGTCTGTGTGTCTTACTTTGTGGTTTGTGCCTGCATGTGTCTGTGTGTCTTACTTTGTGGTTTGTGCCTGCATGTGTCTGTGTGTCTTTGTGGTTTGTGCCTGCATGTGTCTGTGTGTCTTTGTGGTTTGTGCCTGCGTGTGTCTGTGTGTCTTTGTGGTTTGTGCCTGCATGTGTCTTTGTGTCTTACTTTGTGGTTTGTGCCTGCATGTGTCTGTGTGTCTTACTTTGTGGTTTGTGCCTGCGTGTGTCTGTGTGTCTTTGTGGTTTGTGCCTGCATGTGTCTGTGTGTCTTACTTTGTGGTTTGTGCCTGCATTTGTCTTTGTGTCTTACTTTGTGGTTTGTGCCTGCATGTGTCTGTGTGTCTTACTTTGTGGTTTGTGCCTGCATTTGTCTTTGTGTCTTACTTTGTGGTTTGTGCCTGCGTGTGTCTTTGTGTCTTACTTTGTGGTTTGTGCCTGTATGTGTCTGTGTGTCTTACTTTGTGGTTTGTGCCTGTATGTGTCTGTGTGTCTTTGTGGTTTGTGCCTGCATTTGTCTTTGTGTCTTACTTTGTGGTTTGTGCCTGCATGTGTCTGTGTGTCTTTGTGGTTTGTGCCTGCATGTGTCTTTGTGTCTTACTTTGTGGTTTGTGCCTGCATGTGTCTGTGTGTCTTACTTTGTGGTTTGTGCCTGCGTGTGTCTGTGTGTCTTTGTGGTTTGTGCCTGCATGTGTCTGTGTGTCTTACTTTGTGGTTTGTGCCTGCGTGTGTCTTTGTGTCTAACTTTGTGGTTTGTGCCTGCATTTGTCTTTGTGTCTTACTTTGTGGTTTGTGCCTGCATGTGTCTGTGTGTCTTACTTTGTGGTTTGTGCCTGCATGTGTCTGTGTGTCTTACTTTGTGGTTTGTGCCTGCGTGTGTCTGTGTGTCTTTGTGGTTTGTGCCTGCGTGTGTCTGTGTGTCTTACTTGGTGGTTTGTGCCTGCATGTGTCTGTGTGTCTTTGTGGTTTGTGCCTGCATTTGTCTTTGTGTCTTACTTTGTGGTTTGTGCCTGCGTGTGTCTGTGTGTCTTTGTGGTTTGTGCGTGCATCTGTCTGTGTGTCTTACTTTGTGGTTTGTGCCTGCATTTGTCTTTGTGTCTTACTTTGTGGTTTGTGCCTGCATGTGTCTGTGTGTCTTTTGTGGTTTGTGCCTGCGTGTGTCTGTGTGTCTTACTTTGTGGTTTGTGCCTGCGTGTGTCTGTGTGTCTTACTTTGTGGTTTGTGCCTGCATTTGTCTTTGTGTCTTTCTTTGTGGTTTGTGCCTGCATTTGTCTTTGTGTCTTACTTTGTGGTTTGTGCCTGCGTGTGTCTGTGTGTCTTACTTTGTGGTTTGTGCCTGCGTTTGTCTGTGTGTCTTTGTGGTTTGTGCCTGCATGTGTCTGTGTGTCTTACTTTGTGGTTTGTGCCTGCATGTGTCTTTGTGTCTTACTTTGTGGTTTGTGCCTGTATGTGTCTGTGTGTCTTACTTTGTGGTTTGTGCCTGTATGTGTCTGTGTGTCTTACTTTGTGGTTTGTGCCTGTATGTGTCTGTGTGTCTTTGTGGTTTGTGCCTGCATTTGTCTTTGTGTCTTACTTTGTGGTTTGTGCCTGCATGTGTCTGTGTGTCTTTGTGGTTTGTGCCTGCATGTGTCTTTGTGTCTTACTTTGTGGTTTGTGCCTGCATGTGTCTGTGTGTCTTACTTTGTGGTTTGTGCCTGCGTGTGTCTGTGTGTCTTTGTGGTTTGTGCCTGCATGTGTCTGTGTGTCTTACTTTGTGGTTTGTGCCTGCGTGTGTCTTTGTGTCTAACTTTGTGGTTTGTGCCTGCATTTGTCTTTGTGTCTTACTTTGTGGTTTGTGCCTGCATGTGTCTGTGTGTCTTACTTTGTGGTTTGTGCCTGCATGTGTCTGTGTGTCTTACTTTGTGGTTTGTGCCTGCGTGTGTCTGTGTGTCTTTGTGGTTTGTGCCTGCGTGTGTCTGTGTGTCTTACTTGGTGGTTTGTGCCTGCATGTGTCTGTGTGTCTTTGTGGTTTGTGCCTGCATTTGTCTTTGTGTCTTACTTTGTGGTTTGTGCCTGCGTGTGTCTGTGTGTCTTTGTGGTTTGTGCGTGCATCTGTCTGTGTGTCTTACTTTGTGGTTTGTGCCTGCATTTGTCTTTGTGTCTTACTTTGTGGTTTGTGCCTGCATGTGTCTGTGTGTCTTACTTTGTGGTTTGTGCCTGCGTGTGTCTGTGTGTCTTACTTTGTGGTTTGTGCCTGCGTGTGTCTGTGTGTCTTACTTTGTGGTTTGTGCCTGCATTTGTCTTTGTGTCTTTCTTTGTGGTTTGTGCCTGCATTTGTCTTTGTGTCTTACTTTGTGGTTTGTGCCTGCGTGTGTCTGTGTGTCTTACTTTGTGGTTTGTGCCTGCGTGTGTCTGTGTGTCTTTGTGGTTTGTGCCTGCATGTGTCTGTGTGTCTTACTTTGTGGTTTGTGCCTGCATGTGTCTGTGTGTCTTACTTTGTGGTTTGTGCCTGTATGTGTCTGTGTGTCTTACTTTGTGGTTTGTGCCTGTATGTGTCTGTGTATCTTACTTTGTGGTTTGTGCCTGTATGTGTCTGTGTGTCTTACTTTGTGGTTTGTGCCTGCATGTGTCTGTGTGTCTTACTTTGTGGGTTGTGCCTGTATGTGTCTGTGTGTCTTACTTTGTGGTTTGTGCCTGCATGTGTCTGTGTGTCTTACTTTGTGGTTTGTGCCTGCATGTGTCTGTGTGTCTTACTTTGTGGTTTGTTCCTGCGTGTGTCTGTGTGTCTTTGTGGTTTGTGCCTGCATGTGTCTGTGTGTCTTACTTTGTGGTTTGTGCCTGCATTTGTCTTTGTGTCTTACTTTGTGGTTTGTGCCTGCATGTGTCTTTGTGTCTTACTTTGTGGTTTGTGCCTGCATTTGTCTTTGTGTCTTACTTTGTGGTTTGTGCCTGTATGTGTCTGTGTGTCTTACTTTGTGGTTTGTGCCTGCATGTGTCTGTGTGTCTTTGTGGTTTGTGCCTGCATTTGTCTTTGTGTCTTACTTTGTGGTTTGTGCCTGCATGTGTCTGTGTGTCTTACTTTGTGGTTTGTGCCTGCGTGTGTCTGTGTGTCTTACTTTGTGGTTTGTGCCTGCATGTGTCTGTGTGTCTTTGTGGTTTGTGCCTGCATGTGTCTGTGTGTCTTTGTGGTTTGTGCCTGCATGTGTCTGTGTGTCTTTGTGGTTTGTGCCTGCATGTGTCTGTGTGTCTTTGTGGTTTGTGCCTGCATGTGTCTGTGTGTCTTTGTGGTTTGTGCCTGCATGTGTCTGTGTGTCTTTGTGGTTTGTGCCTGCATGTGTCTGTGTGTCTTTGTGGTTTGTGCCTGCATGTGTCTGTGTGTCTTTGTGGTTTGTGCCTGCGTGTGTCTGTGTGAATATCAATAACAAAGTGTGAGTGTTTATATTTGTTTCAGGCTTATGCCTCCTGAGTAACTAATACAGAAAGAATGAAGGAGTGCCTTGGCTTCTTTAAAAACCCATCTACTCCCATTCAGACCTTATTCATGACTCTGTTGACCCCCAGAGCATAGCTCTAGCAGTCCCTACCTACTGGCTTTATTAGTAGGAGTTTACAGGCCTGTCCATGACATTCCCACAGCTCTCTGGGAGCTCCTCCACATTATTCCAGGGCAACAGCAGGTTAATGTAAGCCAGGTGGAGCCTCCCCCGCACTTCCTCTGAATGAGGCTGTTTGATTGACAGGGAGTTGTGGTAGTGAATCGGAGCGTTGCTGCTCAGGATCAGGTTGTGATGGAAACATGGAGACTCACATGGAACAGCTGTTTGACCTGGCCACAACAGAGACGACTTCTCCACTCACTTGTGACCATTCTTAATTAAAACGTGTGGATGTGTGTGATCAGGTCTGTGTCAGTCAGTGCATGTTGAACTCCTATTTGTCTCTTACATGTGGCAAGTATACTGTAAGTGTGGTTAAAACTGTGTTACCCTACATCTGGAAACACATGAAAACTAAATGATTGCAGACACTAATGTGACATAAGTTGTACTTTGTACCTGTGTAGACACTACAGATGTAGGGTCTTAATTTGAGACAGTTTAACAACAGGTAAACTATGGCCTATTTATTGCCTTACCTCCTTACTTCATTTGCACACAGTGTATACACATTTTCTACTGTGTTATTGACTGTACGTTTGTTTATTCCATGTGTAACTCTGTGTTGTTGTTTTTGTCGCACTGCTTTGCTTTATCTTGGCCAGGTCACAGTTGTACATGAGAACTTGTTCTCAACTGGCCTACCTGGTTAAATAAAGGTGAAATAAAATAAATACAAAATCATTATTTGGATTATAATTCATGGACATTTTTGTAGAGGCTGATACGCTTTTTTGTTAGGGAAAATCAAGTCTGAAATTTCTAAGTGGAAATTACAAACTACAGAAGCCTTTTTAAACCTCAAATACACTGCATTGCAGGAAAGTTCTTCGGCAACAGTTTTATCAAATTAAGATCCTACACGTGTACCTTTGAGAACTTTTGACACCGGCAATAAAACAACATTTACCATCATTCAAATACGTTCCTCCAAATAATTCACTCCGTCTGTCCCATTCGTCTGATGCATTATGTCCATACTAAAATGATCTGACATGTCAGTAATCCTTTATGTCAACGATCATGTTATGCTTACGAGGACACACCGCAGGACTAACGTCAAATCTATAAACACTATATATCCTCCTTTCTGCTGATACACTGCTGTCTGACAAACTGCATCTATCCATGTGACGTTAACTAGCCCACAGAAGAACATGACACCCAGGGTGACACAGGGATTACTTGTTCTATATTTAGTGTTTATGTACAGGAATATTGGCAGGACAACTCTGTACATGTGACACACACGGTGATACAGTCATAACACAGACCTCCAGCACAGAACACATTTACAGACGGGCTCTAGAGTGTACCCTGGCTGAGATGCACAAGGGAATGTCTCCACAATGACAATTTACTCATAGATTTTGAATTACTTCCTCATAAATGTAATAGTCATCATTAGCAATAAATCAAACAATCAAACCAAAAGAGGCAAAGAAGTATAAAATAATTGAAATCTATCCTAAATGTGAATAAAGCAATGAGAGAACTATACAAGGCCGGTAGCTATTGTATCTCTGCAGGTCAATGGGAAATGAAACTGAAGGAACAAACCATTTTGACAAACACAAGAGTCATGCAGCAACAAAGAAACACACAAGATGAAACCGTCTCTTTTCTGAAGCTCGGAGGTCTCCCTGTTGGCAACGAGATGCTAGGTCCCCAAGCAAAGGCGACAGAGCACCTCGCTATGGATCGCCCAAAAACGTGCCAACAATGAAATGTAAACATAAATATACAGGTTGATATCTCTACAAACAGTTCAGTCTCTGCCACAGGCCCATCAGCTGTGTGAGTAGTCAGTCTGTATTCACTCCTTAGTAGAATATCACTTAGAGTTAAATAAAACTTTTTTAATATATATATTTATAATAGATTTATTCTATGCAGTCTTTTAGCAGTATTTCCTTGTTTTCACCAGTTTGCTCTGGTATTTGACTGAGTGACCGCTGTGGCCCACAACATAAACGTCCAGCAGGTAGGTCTTGCCCGGCTCTAGCCCTGTGATGGTTTCCGTGGTAACGGCCTTCTGCAGGTTAGGGCTGTGGAAGTACTTGCAGAGGACTTTCTTTGACTTCCTCCGTGTCTCGGGCCCGGCACACTGGTTCTGCTCACGCCGCCGCTGCTCCTCGCCGTAGCTCTCGGACACCTCTTTTTTGTAGACGCAGAACTTGTTGCGGTCCTGCGTTCCCAGCCAGGCCACAGTGGCAGTGGAGCAGGTACGCAGCTTGTCGAAGGCCTTGATGCGCGTGTCCTCGGGAAGCGAGGGGAAGGGCTGCTTGCTGCTGGGCTTTGTGGTGGCCAGCACCTTCAGGGTGGACGCTCCCTTCCTGCTGCCTCGCAGACGGATCAGGTACTTGGCCTTAGGCTTCCCCCGCAGCTGGAACTGTCGTACCCCTTCCACATTCTGGGAGAGCAGCAACTTGCCGTCACGCCTCACCTGCACCTGGACAGAGTCCAGACAGGCGTGTACAAACAGAGTGACCCTCTGATGAGAGGAGACCGGGGCGAAGCGTAGGAACTTACTGCCCTTCCTCTTGATGAAGACATCAGACACCTTTCCATCCTTCAGCTCCACCGTCTTCTGCCGAGCCTCCTCCTTAGTGCGGGCGAACGTGCCCACGTAGGCGGTGCTGGTGTTGGTGGCAGAGTTCACAGCGAATACGTCAAAGTAGTACTGAGTGTCCGGCTTCAGGACCGACACGGTGAAGATGTTCTTGTTCCCGATACAGACTTTTTGAATGTCCGAGGCCTTGGGCTTGGCTGTGTAGGAGCGGGAGATCTTGTTGCTGGTGAGACCTCGGTCCTTGTTAAAGTCATTGTCTGAGCGGACAAAGCCAAAGTGGGCAAAGTCAAAGGGGCTGAAGTCCCGGCCTGGCTTTGGAACGGCCATGAAGGCATCGTCAGCGCTGATCTTAGCCTCGGCAGCACACAGACTTTTGAAGTTGTGCTCCTTGTTGATGACAACACAGTACTGGACGGGCTGGCCCATCAGAACGCCCGTCGGGGTGGGCTTCCAGGCCAGAGTGACAGTGGTACGGCCCAGGGCGGTGACGTCCACCCGGGGATCGTAGGGCAACTCGGGGTAGGGCTGGTCAGACTCTGGGGTGGTGGTGGCATACACCTTGAAGTTGCTGTCCTTCTCTGTGGAGAGCATCTCCAGTTGGTAGAGGCCGGAGGGAGAGCTGGTAGCCACGTAAGACTCCACATCATTCCCCTTGTAGGAGAAGAGCTCTGTGCCCTCATCCACTGTCACCTGCTGCTGCTTCTGCTGGTCCAGGGGCTCCGGCTTACCTGAAAAGCACACAGAGACACAGGAAGACTTAACATGACTTATTTTCATATCACAGCAACCACATCATCTCCTGAGATATTTTTTGTTAACATCCCCTAATGTTTTTGTTTTTTATGTTTGGTCCTGAAGTAAAATCATTTCCATAGGTGGCAAATAATTACCCATTTAAAGTGTTGATCCTGGTGAGGTCATGGTGAGGCAATCTCCGAGCCAGACAATTAGCCCCTTATGAGTCAGCAGCCATGCTTTCACTCTAAACATCTCTAAACATCCCAAAAGATCACAGGCCAATATTCACTTGGCCCTTCCTGGGAAGTTCTGCTACAAAGAGGCCCAGCCCTTATTTCAGTTGTGCTTAGAACCATAATATTATGTTCGTCATTCAAAGAGTGGGCTGAACGGTGTTCTAAAGGAATGATAAAAGATCCAATCTGAGGCTGAGACATTCAGCAAACAGAGGAGTAAACAGATGAATAGATAGAGAAGTTGTGCATTTGTGTATTTACAGTGTTCACTGGAAACTCGTGCACTTACATCGCCTTCTACCTATATGTGAATGGCTCCTTGGTCTACGGTAAGATGCCATGTGTAGCAAATATGTAGCTCATTATTGTGTTACAGTATTTAGTCTCTATTCTGTAATATATTAGGACAGTGAACATCAAAAAAGTAGGTAGTATCAGGCAAAAAGCCAATTTATTAATTGGCAGAGACACACGGGCATACGCATAGTCATACACGTGCATACACATAGTCATACACGTGCATACACATAGTCATACACGTGCATACACATAGTCATACACGTGCATACACATAGTCATACACGTGCATACGCATAGTCATACACGTGCATACACATAGTCATACACGTGCATACACATAGTCATACACGTGCATACATATAGTCATACACGTGCATACATATAGTCATACACGTGCATACATGTACTTTCACACCCTCACATATGTACTCTCTAAAACCACCGCTGCAGTCCATGTCTGTGCTCTAATGGGACTGGGCTTGAGGGAGTTGATTGATTTTTTGTGTTTCAAAGACACTGTCCAGATGGAGAGAGAGAGTCCGAGTGTGTGTGAATGAGAGGGGAGGGCGAGAGAGAGAGAGAGAGGGGGGGTATTCAATTTGAAGGGCAAAGGAGTATATGTTAGTAGTGGACAAGGGGATTATTGTACCTATCTATCTACAGATGTTATGGGGGATTCATGTAGAAGGCTTAATCACATTCTAAACTCTTTACTTATACACTGTATTTGTCTGCCAGCCAACCAACCAGCCAACCAGCTAATGAGCCAACCAACCAGCCAACCAGCCAACCAGCTAATGAGCCAACCAGCCAGCAAAGGGCAGTCTCTCCTATTCAGGGCTCTGTGCCCTTTTCACAGGCTACAGACATCAGGTGTGGTCAATCCAGACATCAAGTGTGGTCAGTTCATACACTGTGTTAGTTAATAACCATACCACAACCATAGCAAAATAGCAGACCACCAACGCTGCCCAACCACAACAAAATGGAGAGTGTCTTTCCAATTTTATTCAAAACCACATCAATCAAATGTTAATGCTAGTTACTGTTCATCCTGATACATTTCTGAAATGATTGTTTATGTATTTGTTGTACCTTAATCATATATTGCACGTTTTACAGCTTAATTACATTACAGTAATAGTCCCATTTACATTAGCTAATAGTTCCATAAATCATATTTATATGAATTCCCATATACACTACATTACCAAAGGTAGGTGGACACCTGCTCATTGAACATCTCATTCCAAAATCATGGGCATTAATATGGTGTTGGTCCTCCCCTGTGCTGCAAAAACAGCCTCCACTCTTCTGGGTAGGCATTCTACTAGATCTTGGAACATTGCTGCAGGGACTTGTTTCCATTCAGCCACAAAAGCGTTTGTGAGGTCGGGCACTGATGGGTTAGAGGTGTTCGATGGGATAGAGGTCATGGCTCTGTGCAGGCCAGTCAAGTTCTTCCACACCGTTCTCGACAAACTACTTCTGTATGGACCTCGCTTTGTGCACAAGGGGGCATTGTCATGCAGAAATAGGAAAGGCCCTTTCTCAAACTGTTGCCACAAAGTTGGAAGCACAGAATCGTCTAGAATGTCATTATATGCTGTAGCGTTAAGATTTCCCTTCACTGGACCTACGGGGCTTAGCCCGAACCATGAAAAACAACCCCAGACCATTATTCCTCCTCCACCCAACTTTACAGTTGGCACTATGCATTGGGGCAGGTAGCGTTCTCCTGATATCCGCCAAACGCAGATATGTTCGTCAGGGCTGCCAGATGGTGAAGCATGATTAATCAGTCCAGAGAACGCGTTTCCACTGCTCCAGAGTCCAATGGCAGTGAGCTTTACACAACTCCTGTTGACGCTTGACATTGCACAAGGGGATCTTAGTCTTGTGTGCGGCTGCTCAGCCATGGAAACCCATTTCATGAAGCTCCCGACAAACAGTTATTATGCTGACGTTGCTTCCAGAGGCAGTTTGGAACTAAGAACTGAGTGTTGCACCCGAGGACAGACGATTTTTACGCACTACGCGCTTCAGCACTCGGCGGGCCCATTCTGTGAGCTTGTGCGGCCTACCACTTCGCGGCTGAGACGTTTTTGCTCCTTTACGTTTCCACTTCACAGTAACGGCACTTACAGTTGACCGGGGCAGCTCTAGCATGGCAGACATTTGAAGAACTGACTTGTTGGAAAGGTGACATCCTATGACGGTGCCATGTTGAAAGTCTACTGCCAATGTTCATCAATGGAGATTGCATGTCTGTGTGCTCGATTTTATACACCAGTCAACAACAGGTGTGGCTGAAATAGCCGAATCCACTACTTTTAAGGGGTATTCACATACTTTTGTATATATAGTCTAATTGGTGTTTACCTGATCCCTCTCCGCTGGCCTCATCAGGCAGCTCCTGCAGAGTGAGCTTCCACTCCAGAGGAGCATCACATGGTGTCACTGTCACAGACAGCGGGGTGTTGTCCTCCTCCACCACAAAGTAGTACCTGCAGGAACAAGAAGTAGTGCCCAGGTAAATGGTAGGGTTAACTACAGGTTTAACTACTGAAATCATCTATGGTCACTCTATGGTTGTCTCCGAGTGCTAATGACCTGAGTCTCTTTTAGCAGACATTATCTCAATTACATGAACATCTCTTTCTCATCTATTATGCATTTCCTCATCCTAGTATCCATTACAATGCATTCCATATTCCCAATGCATCCACTTACAGTAAGTCATTATACAGAGCCTACAGTACTATTTAGTGAGGGAAGGCTACAATGCTGTTTGTTTTCGATCAAACACAGCCTGGTCTCATGTATTTGGTAAGATAAGACATACAGTACATGTACATGTTTGGAGAAGTAGACCTACATGTTGGTAATGGTTGTTGATAGTGATGGTGGATTTATAGCAGGTTAGTGTTTTTTGTCATGAATCTTGTTCTGGAGGTCACCAGCTAGTACAGCCACAAAGTCATACAATCTGATTTTAAACCTAACCCTAACCTTAACCCTAACTTTGGCCACACTGCTAACCCTAATGCCTAACCATAACCTTAAATGAAGACCAAAAAGCTTTGTTGACTTTTTACAATATAGCCAATTTTGACTTTGTAGCTGGCCTATCTACAGGGAAATCGCTGTTCTGCCTCCAGGACAAAGCTTATGGCAATAAACGTCAACTTGCGTATTGCTATAGACCTGGAATCGTTACCTTTTAGGTGTGTCCCTGAACAAGTATCCACTGATCTCGGCGCCGTCTGGGATGACAGAGGAATCATGAAACAGGGTCTTGTCTCTGATCTGCATCTGGAACAGGCCCTCATCTCGTGTGGGCAGCTTCTGGCCAACTACAACCCCCAGCACCAGAGCCAGGCCCAGAGGCCAGCCCTGAGGTCCCAAGCACAGCCTCATCCTCCTGTAACACACAAAATAGTAATGCAGGAATGTCAGAACAGTTAGAAATGCCAAAGTACACTCTTGGAAAAAAGGGTTCCAAAAGGGTTCTTCGACTGTCCCCATAGCAGAACCCATTTTGGTTTCAGGTAGAACTCTTTTGAGTTCCATGTAGAAAAGGGTTCTACATGGAACTGAAAAGGGTTCCACCTGGAACTAAAAGGGTTCTTTAAAGGGTTCTGCTATGGGGACTGCCGAATAACTCTTTTAGGTTCTAGATAGCACCTTTTTTTAAGAGTGTAGTGAATATTGGAAATCTTTCAATCAATACTTGGAAGAAGAACTTGAAAATGTGTTTCCAGTTTTGCCTGTTAAGTCTCAGAATGGAAGGGAAACCAGTAACATGCTGCCAAAGAGAGAAAAGTGAGAGACAGAGATGGACAGAGAGGCCCCATCTCTTCAAAAAGAGAGTGGAAGGCAGACAAAAAGAGAGAATACACTTTGGACCAGAAAGGGGGAGAAGATAAAGACAGTGGCTAGTGTGAGAAGGGTCAAAGAAACTTCATTTAAGGGGATAGAAGAGGAGGAAAGATTGGCACTGGTAGCTACAGTGTACTGTTCAGTAGATATCTCTAACAGCTATGGGATGTGACTCAGTACACGGGTCTATGCAGCTTACTGAGGCTCAGGAACACAGAGATATCCTCTGTCTATTGATTTGACCACATTGATTGCAGCTGATGGGAAAGCCAAATCCCGGTTGATTTAATCAGGGTAATGATGGCAGATTAGCCAGATACTTTACTGCCATTTACTGCAAGTGAGAGTGTGTCCTTTTAATGACCCTTCCCCCCCCTCTCTCTCTCTCTCTCTCTCTCTTCCTTGTCCTCCTTTTCTCTCTCCTTCTTTCTCTTCCACCCTAGCTCTCCATGTATTTTTTTCCCACAAATATAGCTCATCTTTTTTTTCTTCTCTCGCACACACATGTACAGTAATCTCTATCCCACCCTCTTTCTGTCCTTGTCAAACAGACATTCTCTCCTTCCTCTCCTCCCTCCCTCTGGAGAGACATAAGTCAAACCAGAGAACCCAAAGCTGGTCATGCTTCCATGCTACAAACATGGCTTCATTACTACATGATCTTCCTTTTAAAACACAATACAGAGAAAAGCCCTCGACAGCTCCTGTCAGTGTGTCCATCTCCTCTGTGCCTGAGCTGAGCCTCCCATCATCCTGTCAGTGTGTCCATCTCCCCTGTGCCTGAGCTGAGCCTCCCATCATCCTGTCAGTGTGTCCATCTCCCCTGTGCCTGAGCTGAGCCTCCCATCATCCTGTCAGTGTCCATCTCCCCTGTGCCTGAGCTGAGCCTCCCATCATCCTGTCAGTGTGTCCATCTCCCCTGTGCCTGAGCTGAGCCTCCCATCATCCTGTCAGTGTGTCCATCTCCCCTGTGCCTGAGCTGAGCCTCCCATCATCCTGTCAGTGTGTCCATCTCCCCTGTGCCTGAGCTGAGCCTCCCATCATCCTGTCAGTGTGTCCATCTCCCTGTGCCTGAGCTGAGCCTCCCATCATCCTGTCAGTGTGTCCATCTCCCCTGTGCCTGAGCTGAGCCTCCCATCATCCTGTCAGTGTGTCCATCTCCCCTGTGCCTGAGCTGAGCCTCCCATCATCCTGTCAGACTTCAGAGAGGCGGAGGAAAGCCATCTAAGTGGTACTTTGAGGTTTGACTCACAGAGAGGTGATCCTTAGCTCCTCAGCTTGTCTCATTCCATTTCAGAAGAGTGTCGGGCGGAACAAATGTCTATTAATACTCAAGACAGCGCTGAGGTGGTATGTACAGAGCTCTACAGGGACCCCAATACACAGCGCAGAGGCTCCCAGAAGACTCTCCCAGTCCCTGCTGCACTACGCCCACGCAATGACACTATCAGACTGATGTCATCCGATATGGGATATGTGCTCTCTCAATGGTTAGTGTGGTATCGTCCATCAGATTTGCCTGCCAACATATTTAGCATAACCCAACATGCACTTGATGTGCTGTTTCCAATGTAAGCAACTTGCCCACCGCGTGTGGTAATACTGATTTAAACCAATGCCTTTGGTTTGAGTTGGTCAAAGTGCTGCAGTATCCCAAGTCTGAGAAGCGTTACCACTAAATGCTACGTTCCTCCATCCAGACTCAGATCCCATGTATGAGCCATCACTGAGAGATGACACCTTCACATTAATATAGTTGGATTTGACTGTGCTGATGTCTGGGCCATGTGGTTGTGTGGAGCAGCACAGACAGGCTGGAATTTGGAATGGTTGTGCATGCATGAGACTGCTCAGGCCATGGAGTTAGCTCTCTTTACCAAAATAAAACTTCAAAAAAGCTGCATCTGGAACAAATAAAGCCTAATGTTTAATTAGAGTGAGGGATAATGTATGATCGTAATTTGGGGGAGGATCATTTGAAGGCAGAGCCGGCCACAATCGTGTCAACTTTGTTTTGCTGCCGTTTATTTATTTATTTATATATTCATTTATTTTTCAGTTTCACTCCGACTGGAACTTTGTTCAAAACTTGAAGCACTTTTGGTCATTAAAGAAAAAAGCCTAATGCATAATAAATGTGAAGTTGTGCATAGCCGCAGGAAGTAGTTTGGGGGTGGGGGTGCTGCAATTCTTTTGCCAGGGGGGGGGGGGAGAAAAAACGAATATTGCCTGCGCTGAAGATGTCTTTATCTGTCCGCTAATACAATACACTACTTTTGTGAATAAAATTTGACTAAATGTAAGCCTATTTGAGTGTTTACCAGCATTTGTAACTTGAGTCTGATAATGTACAAAACAGTTAATCTGATCATACTTGTTGAATATAAAAATACTTGCTTGGTATATGTTTTCAAGTTTCTTCAAATACTTTGCAAACGCAACTTATTTCTATATGAAAACTGAAATGGTCTATTCATGACTTTTCCATTTTAGTAGACGCTCTTATCCAAAGCAACTTACAGTAGTGAGTGCATACATTTTCATACGTTTTTGTACTGGTCCCCCATGGGAATCGAACCCACAAGCCTAGCAACTGAGCCACATAATCACATTACTTCATCACAAACAACTTGATGTCTCAATGTACTCAATTACTGTATTGTGCATGGTTTTTCTTCATAGTGAATAATACTGAACAGCTTATGCAGAAAGCATAATTAATGATAGAAATATAAGTATGTCTGTCACAATTTAACTGTATAACCTGTAGTAATAACTATGTAATAACCACCTAAATTATATGACTTTACAATGACAGTTAGTTCCACCTGAATTCCTATATGGCAACAAGAACATGAACCATGCAGTGTTCACTCTGTGCCTTTATCATGCCTTTAACAGAACTACGTGAATGACAATTTAGCCAGATAACAATATTAACACAATAGACTAACTATACTATCACTTCCCAGGTGGAGAGTCGTTGGAATAGCACCAAATCATCTAGTTCATATAAATGCATCAACTAAGATTAAAGCAAAGTGACGAATAATCTCATCAACTAATCAATCAACCATTTACTCAATCAATCCATACATCAAACAACTGAGATGTTCAAGAAGTCATCCCGTGAATGGTCAGTTTGGTTGTAGTATGCAGGTGTTTGTTGTGGTTATTGGTGTGTGTGCTGTTTGCTACCAGTTGGTGAGTCAGTGTGCGTGATTGAGCTGATATTCCAGCAGTCAGTCAATGTGAAGCCAGCACACACTGATGACTAGCACATATAATCTGTGTATAGAGCCATTTCTGAGTGACAGCGAACATGTATGCACAACAAAGCAGCTTACACCTGTCATTCACAGGGCACTACAGTAGTCCTACCCTCCAACTGTCCAACATGAAAGAACCATGTGGAGTGTGTGTGAGGACCTCTGTGTGCATATGTATATGAATGTGCTCACATGTGTGAATGTATAAGCATGTGTATGTAAAGGAAGATTGTGCGTGTGCATGTCTGTGTGCTTGCCTGCCTGTCTGTGTACGTGAGGCCATGTGCACCTGCAAGTGTATATACTAGGCACCCCTTACACTGCCACATCCCCCCTCCATCTCTCCATCCCTCCAATGTGTTCTTTGGGTCGCCCTGCCTACCTCCTTCTGCAGCCTCAGCCCCAACCCCAACCCCAGATCTGCAGCTCCATCCTCCCTCCAGTCTCCCGGCCCCAGCTCCATGTCTCTCTGTCAGGACGGGTGAACCTCCTGCCTGCTCCCACATGGAGCTCATTAACAGGACAGGAGGGAAAAATACACTAATTTCAACACAAATAAAGAGACATTTGGGATTCCTCCCAAAGAGACGGCTGGCAGGGCTCAAAGGACCTGGAGCCGCTTTGTGTTTTCTTAAAACCTCTCTGAAGGCAGATTTATGGTCAGTAGGTCTTCGGTAGCAGTCTCCATCACTGATGTGCTGTCACTTCAGGGCCAACCAGGGGAATGGGGATACAGACAGGCAGGCAGGGCTGAGGGCTCAGAGCCTGAGATGGAACCAACCACACATAACCTGGGCCCATGCTGATGGACAGCCAAACCCAGAGCAGGTCTGGTGCACTAGGAGAGCCAAACAGCTCATTAATGAATTGGTAGAGACTGTGGTTTAGGGCCTCTGTCCAGGAGCAGAACTTTTGTCTGCGCAGAATGTGAGTTTATTTGCATGTGTGTGTGTGTCTTCTAAACTGTCAAATTCCTCTCACCCAGTGTGTGTATAAGTCTACATTATCACTCACATTCTGTCTCTAAACCATCTACATCATCATCAGCCCACAAAGACTATGCTGCTGCTCCTGGCAAAATAGTATGTTCAGAAAGGGGAGCCTACTGTATTTTCCATCCTTGCCTTTCGCTCTGTCTCTCTGTTTTATGGTCCATTTCTGAGTGAGGCCTGCAGTTAGCACTGCATCCCGGAAGGATGCATGGTGGAGCATGTCAGGTCGCAGGTGCAGTTTCTATTACTGCGCTACAAATGAGCCATTCAAATTAGGGGTGCAGCTCTGACTGATGTGCAATTCATTGCTGTCATTGTGAATTAAGGGCAGATTACACAAGATTAGCCCTACAAAAAGCACAATGGGAAAGAAATCGTCCACTCTCTGCCAATCAGTATATCAACGATAAGGGCACAGACCAGCATCGTGGGAAATGAGTCAATCATGTATCTGCTGGACAGAGAGCACAGACCCCTTCTTCAGGAGAGAGACGTCCACCAGTCTGATGGCACTGTCTCTGCTTGTGTCCATCTAAGGAGGCATAATGAGGGCTTTGCAGAGTGAATGTCCTGGACACTGGGAGAGGGTGTGGATATGATGAATAATTTAAGGAAGGGAATAAAAAACCTGTCGCTATGGCCTTAATCTTCCAGCAACGACTCTGGACGTGACATCCCACTCCAGCGGTCCGCACAAAGCAAAGGCAGTGAGGAGACTGTATATACACTGCAGCCGTCACTTTTCCGGACGCATAAATGTTGTAGCAACACTGGCGGAATTCTTTCAGCCCAGAGTTTTCATATGCAAATCACTGTTTAGTTACGGTATGCAACACAGACCTTCCCATTTTCATACTTTTGTTCATTATTCATTCTCCTGAGAAAGTACGGGAGGCAGTGTGGCTTCTCTCTGCTACTAAATACAGTTATTCAAATTCCCAGTCTATATTGCCTATATTTTATATAGGCTACAAATATATTTTTTAAACGAATAACACTTTCGATCAATAATATATATTTTTTTTTTTAATCAACTCAAATACATGTTATTATCTACAATAAGATAGTAAGTAGCCTGTCTAAAAACATCGCGAGAGACAAATTAATAAGAAATTATGTAAAAATGCAACACGAAATTATGTTTACTACTTTTCATACATTTCAATAGCAGTAGGCTACTTTGTCCTGATTTTAAGAGGGAATTTTGTGTAGGCTCCCAAATGTGAGATTGTGTGTGGGTCAGGAATCAGAGCAGGATAGAGGTAGGCAACTTGCAGGTGCGTGGGCTTGCTCATTGGTAAAACGAAAACTCTGCTGTTGTAAAACTGACGCCCCAGACCAGACTAACATTTTCCCAACATTTGTGTCATGTTCATCCGCAGCACCACTATAAAAAAGGGCCATTGAAGAGAATGTATGCCACGTACTATAGAAGGGGGCGAGAACGCATATTGATGAATTGCGTCTGGCGGGTTTAGAGGGTGCTCCGTCACCCCTGAGAGCATGGGAACTCCGTTATGGGCACAAAGCAAGGCTCCTCAGACTCCGAGCCCCGAGTGCGCGGACACTGCCTTCCGCGTGTCCTTTTCAACTCCCCCAAAGGTTCATCCTTTTCACGCGACATTCACCGTGCCTTGTGAAATACAGCCAAACTAAGCGAACCAAATTAAAAGAGCATGCGAGCCCAGGCTTGATTGAAATGTGTTTTGAAATCCTTAACTTCCCGGAGTTGTAAACCACAAAACCCCTTCCCCTCTATTTGGCAGACGTTTCAAAGGCAAGCGTTCTTTATTCGGAGAGTCCCTCTCTGTTTTTCTTTTTTTATGGAAAAGTCTCTCCAAAAAGCGCTCCACAAACCACTTAGACTTAATAGGCTACAAAAGCGCAAGCTTATTGCTTTATAGAACAGTTTTTTTTATCGATGTGGTTTATCATAAGTTCACTTCATGGAACATGTATATAAAGCAGTGATCATATGGATAGCCTAAATATAACATATTATGTGAATGAGCCTCAGTCTTACCTTTCAGATTTAGGGATGATAAAACAAGCTGGAAAGTTCCCTCAACCGTATCAACACTTCTGAGACCAACACAATACAAAAACTAAATCAAACAAAAAATACAATAAAGGTGTCCTTTTTAGTGTTCGATAGATTCCTCGAGTCAGTTCTGGTGTGGTGAAAATCGGACTACAGCTGTGGTGCGTGTTGGCAGTTCTGGAGGGTTGAACCTTGTCTGTGTATCCTGAGTTCTGGCAGCGCGTCCGTCCCCTGCCGTGTGGCTGCTATTGAGACTGGACCGACTGAATTGGAAGACAAACTGATGCGAACTTCTGTCTATGCGCTTCCCTAGGAGCACTCCGATAACCGGCCCACTCCTCCCCCTGGACACCACAGCCCCAACAAGTAAAAAACAACCAGAGACCAGGCAGAACCAGCAACGGACCTATCACAGACACGGACTCAAACTGACAATCCTTTATGAATGAAAAAACTATATTTCAAAAGCACCTTTAGGACTACTTTGAATTGCTATAGCCATAAACAACCCACTGTGGGAAAAAATGGCAGAATCAACGTCATTTCCACCTCATTTCAACAACAACAAAAAGTCGTGGTGAGGTTGAAGCAGCGTGAAAAACTGATTGGATTTGCAAAAAGTCATCAATATAAGGAAATATTGTATTTTTTTCAACCAACTTTTAACCTAAATCCAATGACATATTGAAATGTTTTGTTGATTTCACGTTGAATTTCGGTTAGGTGACAACTCAACCAAATGTAAAACTAGACGTTGAACTGAAGTCTATGCCCAGTGGGAAGTATAGGCCTAATGTATATACATACAATTGATCACAATTAGGCATACACACGTTTAGCCCACATTATACATTTACAAAATAGATATATTAATTCGAAATACTACTTTTACATTTTTTTTCAATCGAAGGTAATATCCCTGAAATGTGAGCACTACGGTTGAACTGATTCGAAGTACTTTACAGAGGTGTCTGTTCCGCAAAGCAAAACAAAGCATAAATATCGTGTCTTCGCCTCTGTTTTTTTAAGCGCGGGGATCCCCCTCATAGTTCTCTTGTTGGGAGCTGTTTACATCGTGATGGGCTCTGAAAACGGGCACGCTTGGGTACCACCCTTTTCAAATTCAGCAAACCTCGAGGTTACATGATCTGTGTGTGGGCAAGTTTTGTCATGGGCTTAGATAGCTGTACAATTGTATTGCTTCATCTGTCGTGCGTAATTCATGTGTAAAATAAAGAGTGTGTTCTCCTGGTTGTTCTCGTTTGTCCGTAGTGTTTACACGAAACTAATTTCACTGGGTCCAATGTGTTTTTGTTGCTCAAAGTTATTCCGTTTAAAGGTGTGAACACGCTGGTGGGACAGGGATGTTTTTATCTGTTCCCGGGCGGTAACTCAGGGAAGTAAATAATTATCCAAGATAAGGGCCATTGACAAAATGATGTCGCTTATTTGAATTGCACGGAATTTATGACTTGATGGGGCTGCTGAGCTATGCTGGGTAGCCGGATTAAAACGATGTCGTTATCCCTGCCCTAAAGGATATAGATAGGAGCTTCAAATTACCGTTTTAAACAGTTGTTTCATTACCCCCAATTCCTTGACGCATGATCAGGAACAAGTGTAGCAATGATGCATAGGCTATATAAAGGGATACGTTATTAAAGGGGGAGAGGGAGAGGAAAGAAACGTTGGATAGGAGAGAGCATGGCAATGTTATAACACTCTGTTTAAAAGAGCGCCTAACATTTCCAGATTGACCTCTAGCCTAATCATATAATCGAATACAGGGTAATTCAATATGTAGCCTGTTCTATCTATTAGATATTGTTTCAGCCAATTAAGAGTACAAAATCCGTAATTATGCATTATGCCTAAACATTAGCCTAAGCTTTAAACTGGATCGAATCCCTGAGCTGACAAGGTACAAATCTGTCGTTCTGCCCCAGAGCAAGGCAGTTAACCCACTGTTCCCCAGGCGCCGAAGACGTGGATGTCGATTATGGCAGCCCCCGCACCTCTCTGATTGAGAAGGTTTGGGTTAAATGCGGAAGACACATTTCACTTGAATGCATTCAGTTGTACAACTGACTAGGCATCCATCATTCCCTAAGCATATTCATTAGCCTTTATGTTATCTTAATTTTAGCCAGTAACAAACATCCATAAATTACAGAAAATACTATTGAGTGAGAAGCCTTTGTACAACAGCATCATCTAGCGTCAGTGTTCATTCTGGAGAAGTACATCCGCTCACGCCAACCGACACTGGTTATCACGCTGGCTGTGAATTACCGAGGGACTTTCTATGACTATTCAGAGACTATGAATATCAATAATATTTCCAGGGAGAAGTAAAAAGAACACGACGTTTATGATCTTGGGTCTTGTTATGTCCACTGTAAGTTAACGGTTTTCCAGGCACAGGGCCGCCGCCATGACTATGTGGTCTAGTCAGCGCACAGGGTTTAATGGGTTTGAGTCATTCGGCCCAGGACCATGGTGCCACAGTGGTAGGTCCTGTCCACTCATGGCTCCTCGCATGGTCTGGACTGTCTTGAGCCTGTAGATCCTGTGTTGAACTAGATGTAGAGCTCTAGACCCCTGTCTTTCTGACCTTATTTCTCTCACACACACACACACACACACACACACACACACACACACACACGGCTCTGACGGTGATTAGACTGCTGTGCTGGGACTTTTGTGTTTTTGAGATTAAAATATATGTCAAATTCAATCTGCTCTCAACTACACCACAGAGCTGTGGGAATGAATCCACTATGAGGAGGGGCACACTCAAACACACTTTTTCTCTTGCTCTGACTCTCATAAAAACACACAGATGTTTGGGGGGCTATTTACATGCCAAAGTACAGTATTTGAAACCCATCCACACTAGGGATAATTTACTACCGATGGGGGAAGGACTGGAGGAGGTTAATGAGGTGAAAAATGTTACTGGCATAATTCTCTCCACTGTAATTCAGCACATGGCAGGGCAGAGACGTACACTACAGTACCAAAAGTATGTGGATACCTGCTAGCCGAACATCACATTCCAAAATCATGGGCATTAATATGGAGTTGGTCCCCCATTTGCTGCTATAACAGCCTCCACTCTTCTGGGAAGGCTTTCCACTAGATGTAGGAACATTGCTGCGCAGACTTGCTTCCATTCAGCCACAAGAGCATTAGTGAGGTTGGGCACTGATGTTGGGCAATTAGGCTTGGCTTGCAGTCAGCGTTCCAATTCATCCTTAAGGTGTTCGATGGGGTTGAGGTCAGGGACCTGTGCAGCCAGTCAAGTTCTTCCAAACCAATCTTGACAAACCATTTTTGTATGGACCCCACATTGTGCACGGGAGCATTGTAATGCTGAAACAGGAAAGGGCCTTCCCCAAACTGTTGCCACAAAGTTCAAAGAACGGCCAGATGGTGAGGCGTGATTCATCACTCCAGAGAACACGTTTCCACTACTCCAGAGTCCAAAAAATGGCGACAAGCTTTACACCACTCCAGCCGACACTTGACATTGCATATGCTGATCTTAGGCTTGTGTGTGGTTTCTCAGCCATGGAAACCCATTTCATTAAGCTCCAGGCGAACAGTTCCTGTGCTGATGTTACTTCCAGAGGCAGTTTGGAACGCGGTGGTGAGTGTTGCAACCGAGGACAGACGATTTGTTTGTGCTACGCATTTCAGCATTCGGCGGTCCTGTTCTGTGAGCTTGTGTGGCCTACCACTTTGTGGCTGGGCTGCTGTTGCTCTTAGACATTTCCACTTCACAATAACAGCATGTACAGTTGACCGGGGCAGATCAAACATGGCAGAAATTTGAAGAACTGACTTGTTGGAAAGGTGGCATCCTATGATGGTGCCACGTTGAAAGTCACTGAGCTCTTCAGTAAGGGCATTCTACTACCAATGTTTGTCTGTGGAGATTGAATGTCTGTGTGCTCAATTTTATACACCTGTCAGCAACGGGTGTGGCTGAAACAACCGAATCCACTAATTTGAAGGGTGTCCACATAGTTTTGTATATACAGTGTATCTAATTTTCACACACAGCCACTGACAAAAGCATTCCAAGCACATTCCAGTAAACTATTAGACACATTTTAAGCATTATACTACCTATAGCCAATTGTAATTAAAAACATTATGTTAAAGTGGTGTAATTATTCTAATCATATACCATTTAAAGACGTACATTCTTACAGTAATGTTGAGTCAGCTTTACGCCATATTGTAGCCCACTCCTACAGATGTAGGATCTTAATGATCAGTTAAAAATAAATTTAAAAGTCAGTTTAGTTGGCGCCATCGATTTGAGGAATCGACTCTTTCAACATGCAGAGAAAGGAATCAGAAAATCTACCCCTAAACTTTGTTTCAACAAGTCAAAATCTGTTTCTATCTACTCCTCAGATACCCTCAAATGTAATCAAACAATAATATTTCTTACAGAAAGAAGTATGTTCAATAGGAAACCGATGCGGTGTGTCCTGTTTTCATGGAACGCGCAAACACGAATTTCCAAGACTGTGTCCCTGTACTAAAACTGAGATTTCTTATTCGTTTTGGAAGTTACAAGCCTCAAACCTTGAACATAGACTGCTGACACCCTGTGGAAGCCATAGGAATTGCATCCTGGGAGCCTTTCAGTATGCCTCTTGGGGCTCCTGTTTGGCCCTGTCCGGGGGTGTCCTCGGATGGGGCCACAGTGTCTCCTGACCCCTCCTGTCTCAGCCTCCAGTATTTATGCTGCAGTAGTTTATGTGTCCGGGGGCTAGGGTCAGTTTGTTATATCTGGAGTACTTCTCCTGTCCTATTCGGTGTCCTGTGTGAATTTAAGTGTGCTCTCTCTTTCTCTCTTTCTTTCTCTCTCTCGGAGGACCTGAGCCCTAGGACCATGCCCCAGGACTACCTGACATGATGACTCCTTGCTGTCCCCGGTCCACCTGGCCGTGCTGCTGCTCCAGTTTCAACTGTTCTGCCTTATTATTATTCGACCATGCTGGTCATTTATGAACATTTGAACATCTTGGCCATGTTCTGTTATAATCTCCACCCGGCACAGCCAGAAGATGACTGGCCACCCCACATAGCCTGGTTCCTCTCTAGGTTTCTTCCTAGGTTTTGGCCTTTCTAGGGAGTTTTTCCTAGCCACCGTGCTTCTACACATGCATTGCTTGCTGTTTGGGGTTTTAGGCTGGGTTTCTGTACAGCACTTTGAGATATCAGCTGATGTACGAAGGGCTATATAATTACATTTGATTTGATTTGATTTGATTTGCTAGGTGGGATGCTAGCGCCTCACCTCGACAACATCCGGTGAAATTGCAGCGCGCTAAATTCAAAATACAAAAATCGTAATATTAAACATTCATGAAAATACAAGTGTCTTACATCGTTTAAAAGCTTAACTTTATCAGCTTTCAAAAAGGCTTTACGGTGAAAGCATACCATGCGATTATCTGAGGACAGCGCCCCATATACACCAGCATAAACAAACATTTCCCAAACCAGCAGAGGCGTCACAAAAATCAGAAATAGCGATAAAATAAATCACTTACCTTTGAAGATCTTCCTCTGTTTGCAATCCCAAGGGTCCCAGCTACACAACAAATGGTTGTTTTGTTCGATAAATTCCTTCTTTGTATCTCAAAAAAGTCAGTTTAGTTGGCGCGTTTGATTCAGTAATCCACCCGTTCCACTCGTTCAACATGCAGACAAAGGAATCCCAAAAGTTACCGGTAAACTAGGTCCAAACAAGTTAAACAAAGTTTCTAATCAATCCTCAGGTACCCTAATATGTAAATAAATTATACAATTTAAGATCGAATGTAGTATGTTCAATACCGGAGATAAATAACGAAGTGCGCGCCCTCACCCACTCGCGCCACAATACTACAGTCCAAATGAGACCCACCTTGAAAAACTATAACTTCTAACAAATTTTTTTTAAAAACAAGCCTGAAACCCTTTCAAAAGACTGTTGACATCTAGTGGAAGCCATAGGAACTGCAATCTGTGAGAAATTCCTTTGAATATCCCATAGACAAGCATTGGAATGGCATGTGACCACAAAAACAAAAAAACAAATTTCCGGATGGATTATCCTCGTGTTTTTGCCTGCCACATCAGTTCTGTTATACTCACAGACATTACTTTAACAGTTTTAGAAACTTCAGAGTGTTTTAAATCCAATGCTACCAATTATATGCATATCCTAGCTTCTGGGCCTGAGTAACAGGCAGTTTACTTTGGGCATGTCAGTCATCCGAACTTCCGAATACTGCTCCCTAACCGTAAGAAGATTTATACTTGCCATTGGTCTCTCAAAAACAAAATTCAGGTTGGTTTTTCATTGGATTTTCTCCTACCATATCTATTGTGTTATATTCTACTACATTATTTTACCATTTCTACAGACATCAAAGTGTTTTATTTTCAATGGTACCAATTATATGCATATCCTGGCTTCAGGCCTGAGCAACAGGCAGTTTACTTTGGGCACGTCATTCAGGCGGGAAATTGAGAAAAAAGGGGCTTAGCCCAACAGTGCAGTTCAAGAAGAGTTTATTAATAATTTACTAATATTTACCAAATAAACTAAAGTTTAAAAATGATAAAAAGTAACACAATAAAATAACATTAACGAGGCTATATACAGGGGGTACCGGTACCAAGTCAGTGTGCAGGGGTATAGGTTAGTTGAGGTAATTTGTACATGTAGGTAGGGGTGAAGGGACTATGCATAGATAATAAACAGCGAGTGGCAGCAGTGTACAAAACAAATGGGGGGGGTCAAAGTAATTAGTCCGGTGGCCATTTGATTAATTATCCAGCATTCTTATGACTTGGTGGTAAAAGCTGATAAGGAGCCTTTTGGTCCTAGACTTGGCACTCCGGTACCGCTTTCCGTGCGGTAGCAGAGAAAACAGTCTATGACTAGGGTGGCTGGAGTCTCTGACAATTGTCTGGGCTTTCCTCTGACACCGCCTATGGCAGGAAGCTTGGCCCCAGTGATGTACTAGGCCATACGCACTACACTCTGTAGCACCTTATGGTCAGATGCTGAGCAGTTGCCATACCAGGCGGTGATGCAACCGGTCAGGATGTTCTCGATGGTGCAGCCGTATAACCTTTTGAGGATCTGGGGACCCATGCCAAATCTTTTCAGTCTCCTGAGGGGGAAAAGGTTTTGTCATGCCCTCTTTACGAGGTCTTGCTCATATCGGCTACAGAGAGCGTTATCACACAGTCATCCAGAACAGCTGGTGCTCTCGTGCATGCTTCAGTGTTGCTTGCCTTGACTCGAGCATAAAGGGCATTTAGCTCTTCTGGTAGGCTCACGTCACTGGGCAGCTCGCGTCTGGGTTTCCCTTTGTAGTTCTTTCTAGAAAATATTGCTCTCTTGAAAGTCACCTGTAAATGAACATACACTATGCCCGCTCTGTTGGAATAACAGTTTTAACATACAGTATCTCTGGTTGTCAACAATCGAACTTGTGGCTGGGACTTTCCTTGGAAGGTTTGGCTTTTCTTTTAGAGTCTGTGGCATTGAGCCACTTTAAGATGCTCCGATACACACAGATAAACATCCCTGGACGTTCTGGTGACATGAACGGTTCATTGTTTCTAAAAGTAGTCTATCTCTCCCGCTCTCCTTCTTTCTAAAAAAACTCTTTCAATCACGGGGAGGAAGAAAACAAAAAGCCCCAATTGAAGCCAGATGAAAGAAGACAAGAGTGAAGAGTGAATATCATATCAGAGTCTAACTTCCTCTCATTATGCAATAAGAGCGCGGTGTGTCAGCGTTCGACTTCATCTTATTATCCAATAAGGGAGCAGCATGACAGTGCTACCCAAAATACCCAGGGGATGGCAAACATAAACATAGCCCAAAGTTTGGATTCACAATCACGTACAAGCCCCTACACACACACACACACACACATACACACACACGCACGGACGCACGCACGCGCACACACACACACACACACACACCTGTACACACACACACCTGTACACACACACACCTGTACACACACACACCACACACACACACACACACACACACACACACACACACACACACACACACACACACACCTGTACACACACACACACCTGTGCACACACACGCCTGTACACACACACACGCCTGTACACACACACGCCTGTACACACACACGCCTGTACACACACATGCCCATACATATGTACACACACACACACACACAGTCTATTCCAGGCCTTTTTACTGAAACTCTAGAGCTCAGCAGCCAGAGGCATGGTATGTGTATTGTAAACACAGCCATGGAGAGTGAGTGAGCAAGAGACAAGTGGAGGAGAGCTTGACTTCCTACTCTGCCTCTTGTCTAGGCCACAGGAGGACAAACTCAGCAGAAACACTGCAGCACTGGCAGCACAGCAGCATGGTTACACAACTCACCCTTTACAGAATTTAGATATAAAGTTCAAATAAATTGTTGTTGAAGAGTTGCTAACAGGAAGTCACTGGATGTCTACTGAATAATTGTCAAATCCACCAAAAAATATAAGACGATTTGTTACTATTGCCGCATTTACCAACATAATGAATAAAAAGTATGAGCCTATGAATAGTAGCGACTGATCAGATAACAACCTGATAGTGTTGTAACTGGAACTGTACATTCCAAGTGATTTTGGGGTGTGGACCGCACCCTCCTAAGGGTGACTTAGCTGCACCCAGGGGGCATCCCACTGCGCACACCACATCATTTCAACGTGGATAATTGGGCAATATTTGGTTGAGATGTTGATCAATGAGATCACAACCTATATTCGCACACTCATAAAGACAGCCAAAAGTTGGTTAAATTTCAACCATCTAAAAGCACAACCAAAATCCAATGTAAAAACAATGTCAGAGTTTTGGTTTAGTTCTCACCCAAATGTCTATCACTGTGTAACCCGAAACCTTCCCGTGTCCTTCAAGATCACCCAAGTTGGGGTAAACATCGAATGTATCAACATCAACGAAAGCAAATCTTAATCGAACCTAACCTACATTGATAAAATATGAACCATGGAAGTAAGTGAGACTGTCATTATGCATTATGTACTTTGTAATATTCATTTTATACCAGTGCAATGGTATATTTTTATATGACCAACTAACGCACCGATGTTAGCATAGCGTTAATTAGCACGCATTTGCACGTGAGCTAGCTAATTGCTCACAATGAGGGAATCTTATTTGGACAAATTTGCCTACTTGAGCAGTAAGCCTAGTTTTACATGTACCGTTATGTAATCGATTTGATCGTTGATTTTCTGTGTTTCTTCAATGTCTGTCTTGTTGTGGTTGGCTGACTAAGTGTGTATTGTTGATGTCATTCCCAGTTACACAGCGAGTCTACACAGCCTACACATAAATTATACAATAATGAAATCACCTGGTCCCAACATGCGTGGCAAGTCAAGAAGAGGCATTGTAACTTGTCCACACTGCAAACTGATGTTAAATAAGAAACTTCAAAACACATTTACGAAGAAAGCATACACATTGCTTATAAACAATGTCCAAGGAAAGATCATTGGCATGTGAGTGCATTGATGTGAGATATGGTGTGTTTGCAGTCGAAAATACATTTTCTGGTCAGCAAAACCCACACATGTTGTGAAAAATACTTCAGTTCCAACTGTGTTCAAAACTGTTATGCACGCTGGACTATTAAAAACCTGTTTCACTTTTTCTTTACTTTCACATACACTGTGTTCACAGAAACATTGCTCTGATCTTGTCCCCAGGACCTTGGAGGATTTTTGTTGTAAGTCTTGAACATTATAAAAACCTTTCATTTGCATCCTTAAAATCACTTGTTTCACTGTAGCCAGACTGATCTGAGTATATGTTCATGTTGAATGTATGTCATTCACTCACTACGGTCTGAAGAAGAGAGGTTGAAAGATCAAAAAAGGCGTTGAAAACAAAACACACTACAGGTAGGTGTCATATGATGAGTGGTATAGTCATAAACCAATGTTTAAAGACTTAAGCCCCTCCTCTCATATGATGAGTGGTATAGTCATAAACCAATGTTTAAAGACTTAAACCCCCTCTCATTTGATGAGTGGTATAGTCTTAAACCAATGTTTAAAGACTTAAGCCCCCTCTCATTTGATGAGTGGTATAGTCTTAAACCAATGTTTAAAGACTTAAGCCCCCCCTCTCATTTGATGAGTGGTATAGTCTTAAACCAATGTTTAAAGACTTAAACCCCCCTCTCATTTGATGAGTGGTATAGTCTTAAACCAATGTTTAAAGACTTAAGCCCCCCCTCTCATTTGATGAGTGGTATAGTCTTAAACCAATGTTTAAAGACTTAAACCCCCCTCTCATTTGATGAGTGGTATAGTCTTAAACCAATGTTTAAAGACTTAAACCCCCCTCTCATTTGATGAGTGGTATAGTCTTAAACCAATGTTTAAAGACTTAAGCCCCTCCTCTCATTTGATGAGTGGTAGAGTCATAAACCAATGTTTAAAGACTTAAGCCCCCCCTCTCATATGATGAGTGGTATAGTCATAAACCAATGTTTAAAGACTTAAGCCCCCCCTCTCATATGATGAGTGGTATAGTCATAAACCAATGTTTAAAGACTTAAGCCCCTCCTCTCATATGATGAGTGGTATAGTCATAAACCAATGTTTAAAGACTTAAACCCCCTCTCATATGATGAGTGGTAGAGTCATAAACCAATGTTTAAATACTTAAACCCCCTCTCATATGATGAGTGGTAGAGTCATAAACCAATGTTTAAATACTTAAACCCCCTCTCATATGATGAGTGGTAGAGTCATAAACCAATGTTTAAAGACTTAAGCCCCCCCTCTCATATGATGAGTGGTATAGTCTTAAACCAATGTTAAAAGACTTAAGCCCCCCCTCTCATATGATGAGTGGTATAGTCTTAAACCAATGTTTAAAGACTTAAACCCCCTCTCATTTGATGAGTGGTAAAAACCCATGTTTAAAGACTTAAGCCCCCCCTCTCATATGATGAGTGGTATAGTCTTAAACCAATGTTTAAAGACTTAAGCCCCCCCTCTCATATGATGAGTGGTATAGTCTTAAACCAATGTTTAAAGAATTAAGCCCCGCCTCTCATAGGATGAGTGGTATAGTCTTAAACCAATGTTTAAAGACTTAAGCCCCCCCTCTCATATGATGAGTGGTATAGTCTTAAACCAATGTTTAAAGAATTAAGCCCCGCCTCTCATATGATGAGTGGTATAGTCTTAAACCAATGTTTAGGACTTACGCCCCCCCCTCCAATATATTTCAGTATGATGTAGAAGACGTGCCCCCCAGAAAGTCACAGCATGTCACATCAGCATCCAGCTCTGCAGGATCAGGTACTGTATAGGCTATTAGCTAAAGTAAGGTGCATTCTTCTACACACATCCCTAGAGGTTCCCTTACATTACCAAATGACAACAATCTGTTTTCTTTCTAGACGATACTGAAAACAAAATGCACAGCGAACTGGGAGCTGTGAAGTGTGTATGTAGTCTACTGTGTGTAATGCTGAAGGCTTGATGCATGGCAAGATATAATAGTTGTGATGACTTGTTGAGTAGTTATAGATATCACTGAAAACCCCTTTAGTAATAGTGGCTTTTGTTTGCATGGCGGTATTGTGAAAGTGGGGTGTAATTTGTCTTGATCACCCAATGAGGCACTACTCTTAATATTTATTCTTCCTTTTTCTTCAAGGAAGCAGATGTTCTTCTAAGGGTCACCCTAGAGGAAGCAAGGTGCCATGATCTCCAAACATTTAAAGGCACCGTTTCCCTCCATAGTGTAATTGGGATGGACGGGGAAGACCGCATTACAACCCTTAAAGAAGTACGGTTGTATGATGGCCTGGATGAAGAGGAACATATTCTCCTCAAGGAACCATTCATGTTCCATTTACAGAGAGATAAGATGTTCTATGTGGAGGAAGTTGACAACAAGAAAATGACTGTCTTTGCCTCTTTTGATGAGCAGGAGTGCAAATGAATTACTTAAATATCATACAATGTGATTTTCTGGATTTTTGTTTTAGATTCCGTCTCTCACAGTTGAAGTGTACCTATGATAAAAAATTACAGACCTCTTCTACATGCTTTGTAAGTAGGAAAACCTGCAAAATCGGCAGTGTATCAAATACTTGTTCTCCCCACTGTATATATATATATATATATATATATATATGCTCAATGAAATAACATAATTACAAAGTTATAATATTTATCAACACAATATTAACTGTATATGACATACATAACAGGTCTGTTGCTCACTGCAACAATATCAGCTTGTCTCAAATATAGCATGAAGCAAAAAGTGTTACAACACACATCTGCTTGTACCACTTTATATAATATTTATTACGATCTTCAAAAATGAAATATGTTTGTAATCAAGGTGTGCCTTGCGCAAACGTGTGTGTTTGTATTCAGTGTGTGACTGTCAAACCTCAAATGGACAAAAAGGTGGGAGAGGTCAAACGTATGTGTTGAGAAGCTTGGTGAGTTGTTGACATTATTGGATAGAGATTGAAAAGTGATTGAGCATTTTTTTGTTGATATTATTCAAATTAGTTTATTCAAATGACAGGAGACGGAGGATGTAGATTATAAATAGTTTTCTTGGTTTTGTAACTTTATTGTTGTGTCCAGTTTGTGTAATTTATTTCAATTTGCCTTGCTAACTTCAGTTACCACAAATTTCGTTGACTTTTTGTTGAAGAACATATTTCATTCTCTTGGGTACACGGCAAAAGTGCGATTTAAAACCGAGCGTTGACCTCTGCCTGAGATTAGTTTCATGAAGAAGGATGAAAAGGTTAGGGCGTTCAGTACCAATTGTTATCAAAGGTATTTTTTTGGTTACTACATGATTCCATGTGTGTTATTTCATAGTGTTGATGATGTCTTCACTGTTATTCTACAATGTAAAAAAATAAAGAAAAACCCTTGAATGAGTAGGTGTGTCCAAACTTTTGACTGGATCACCACCCCTGCGTTTTGGGGCATGCAATAACTGTCTTTTAGGGGACACGAAGAGACGGAAAGTTCCGTTGAACACATGGAACGCTCTACTGTCTTTTAGGGGACACGAAGAGACGGAAAGTTCTTCTGAACATATGGAACGCTCTACTGTCTTTTAGGGGACACGAAGAGACGGAAAGTTCAGTTGAACATATGGAACGCTCTACTGTCTTTTAGGGGACACGAAGAGACGGAAAGTTCCGTTGAACATATGGAACGCTCTACTGTCTTTTAGGGGACACGAAGAGACGGAAAGTTCCGTTGAACATATGGAACGCTCTACTGTCTTTTAGGGGACACGAAGAGACGGAAAGTTCCGTTGAACATATGGAACGCTCTACTGTCTTTTAGAGGACACGAAGAGACGGAAAGTTCCGTTGAACATATGGAACGCTCTACTGTCTTTTAGGGGACACGAAGAGACGGAAAGTTCCGTTGAACATATGGAACGCTCTACTGTCTTTTAGGGGACACGAAGAGACGGAAAGTTCTGTTGAACATATGGAATGCTCTACTGTCTTTTAGGGGACACGAAGAGACGGAAAGTTCCGTTGAACATATGGAACGCTCTACTGTCTTTTAGGGGACACGAAGAGACGGAAAGTTCCGTTGAAAAGTTCTCTTTTGAACATATGAACATATGGAACGCTCTACTGTCTTTTAGGGGACACGAAGAGACGGAAAGTTCCGTTGAACATATGGAACGCTCTACTGTCTTTTAGGGGACACGAAGAGACGGAAAGTTCCGTTGAACATATGGAACGCTCTACTGTCTTTTAGAGGACACGAAGAGACGGAAAGTTCCGTTGAACATATGGAACGCTCTACTGTCTTTTAGGGGACACGCAGAGACGGAAAGTTCAGTTGAACATATGGAACGCTCTACTGTCTTTTCTGGAATGTAGAAATCAATTCAGAATGATTTGATTGCTTCCATCGCATCATCCATTAATAGTTAGATTAAAGAGGTTGACGCAGCGCATTTTTCCGCGCGTAACTGGACTCAAGTAGGCTTTCCACTTTGCTCCAGTATTTATTTAGCAAAGATCATAACACATAATCACTCCGGACAGACACAAGAAAGAGCTCATTACATAAATGTTGTAGCAGCCTAGGCTACACCTAAACATTAGACATCTAACATGCTGTATGGGATGAAAACGAGACAAATACAGCCTATGTGCGCTGTCCATTTGGTCAGGGTAACTAATTGGTAACGTTATGTATTTCTAGTCAAAAATAATTACTCTTTGATGATTTTTGAAACACACTTTGACGTCTCCGTGTGTCAGTGAAGAGGTGACTCAGGGATGCTGGCCTTCTAGGCAGAGTTTCTCTGTCCAGTGTCTGTGTTCTTTTGCCCATCTCTATCTTTTCTTTTTATTGGCTAGTCTGAGATATGGCTTTTTTGTTGCAACTCTGCCTAGAAGGCCAGCATCCCAGAGTCGCCTCTTCACTGTTGCTGTTGAGACTGTTGTTTTGCGGGTACTATTTAATGAAGCTGCCAGTTGAGGACTTGTGAGGCGTCTGTTTCTCAAACTAGACACTCTAATGTACTTGTCCTCCTGCTCAGTTTTGCACAGGGGCCTCCCACCTCTCTTTCTATTCTGGTCAGAGCCAGTTTGCGCTGTTCTGTGACGGGAGTAGTACATTGTACGAGATCTTCAGTTTCTTGGCAATTTCTAGCATGGAATAGCCTTAATTTCCGGAATAGCCTTCACTTATGAAATTTCTAAGTGACCCCAAACTTTTGAATGGTAGTGTACATAGGAAACCACATGATCATGTTGTAGTTGGCTGATCTAAGCAGGAGATTTTGGAAGATAGAAAATAGATGAAAATAAGATATAAGGGAGTTGGCTTACCAGTTCTTATTTTGTTTTATGGAGAGAAAAACATTTGAGATGAGATCTAGAATGATGAATGGTTTCATTTCAAACACAGAGGGTAAGTAAATGAACTGTTCATCTCTGGAGAATAGTATTATTAACCATTTTATATTACTGCATAACATTACATGTAACAATATTGAAGTTTTCTTTATCATAAATGGAGTCAAGATTAATCTAATGTGGGATAAATATTTGTATAGTAATTCATCACTATCTCTTTTTCTCTTGCTCTCTGTAGTCCAGCTCTGATCCAATGCAGTGTATGGGGAGCAGTGCCCCCTGCTGGTTGACCGTCAGAACAGCTGCCAATGACTGGATCTGGACCAGGTCAGCATCATCTCCAGCTGGATAACTGGACTGGATCAGGTCATCCTCTACAGCTGGAAGAGCAGGACCACACCAGGTCAGCACAAACACTCAACACAAATATTAGTCTCTAAGCTTACAGAGAACGATCCATGTACGATCACACAGAAACTGTGACCATTCCCCAACACACGTGGCCATGTGCTGTAATCCCTGTGTACACACACAGATACGATCTCGTATAGCCCCCACAATCCACACATAAGCACAGACCGACACAAAGACCCATAACACAAGCTGTAGAACACGCTCTGCGTAGAGACAGGAATGTAACTAGCCCTTAAAGTGAGGTCTGCTGTGGAGAAACCGGAAAAGTACTTGAGTAAAACGAAACCATTCTTCCAGGTCACAGTGTTTTTCTGGCTCCTCTGAGGCTCCTTGTCTATCTGCTATACTGTGCATTTCTGTGGGGTTTATTGTGAAACCTGTTTAAGAGCAGGAGGACTTACTATACTGTACTATCATACAGATCAGCTCTAACTAAGCAAACAGAACTTACACTGAGTTTGGATGAAACTCCAGATCTATGCAACTAACAGGTCTATCTGTACTAGTTATCACAGTGATAATGTATCAGATGCACAGGGTGCATATAGTATGTTGACGTATGAAGCACAGAGGGGTATACAATACACTATGCATCATGAGGGGAAAGCTACATAGTGTACATATAGAAATAAAAAATACTGCTCTGTTTATTTGAAGCACACATATGTTACTGGTCGTTTGAGGAACAAGTAGTATGTTACTATCATTAAGATATCCGAGATCCCACGGAGATCAGTACAGTCTTTATTAGAGTTGCTCTGCCGTAGTCAGGGGACATGTCAAGCCAAAACATTGGAGGTCCATCTTTTTCAGCCAGAGGTTTTTCAGTCCATCCCAAAGAGAGGCTGTACAGGAAAAGCCCCATAAAAACCCTCTTAGAGAGACGTCCAGAATCAACAGCACATTCTAGCTTGCCAAAGAAGAGGTTGAATGGGTAGAAATGAACACGCATAGGTCCACTTACACACAGTCTGAAAAAGGTCCATGGAGTGTTTAATCAGGTCTACAGTATATGGAAACATAGAAGTAAATACATTCAAATGGTCCTACAAAAAACCATGACCTTTAACCCTACAAACTGTATGAAGCCAAATGTAATTCTGTCTGAACATCATGTTCTTATGACACAATCAAAGACTTACAGTGTTACACAATATTACTTCAAGAATCCAATGACTACCAGGTGCCAGAAGGATGAGTGAATATCCAAAGATTTTCAGAGGGTATTTGTGTCATGATTACAGAGACTACCCTTTTGTGGCCAGAGTAGTATATTGCACCCACTAAACCCAAGATGCATGTTGATGTAATACACACTAATAAACACCTGAGGGCAGTCAAAGATTATATGATATCAAGCAAACCAAGGTCTATGTGTCCTAGTGATGGAACTCTGTTCAACCCATAGAGATAGAGGACTCATCTTTGTATCTGTGCCATTATAGCGTCTGTGACAAAATGGGCAGTGCAATTGTGGCAATCTTCATTTTAAGCAGTGGAGGCTGGTAGGTGGAGCTATAGGAGGACAGGCTCATTGTAATGGCTGGAATGGAATGAATGGAACGGTATCAAACACATCAAACATATGGAAACCACATTTGACTCTGTTCCATTTATTCCATTCCAGCCATTACAGTGAGCTTGTCCTCCTATAGCTCCACCTACCAGCCTCCACTGATTTTAAGGTAGTCAATTTTCTTCTTCACGAACGGCTGATCCCTCCCGATGACATGACTCCTGAAATTCTGCTCATTTTCTCATAGATGAAACATTTGATCTCAATACATTTTTCTGTTCCCAGAACTAAAATCTGTTACAAACGGAGTGGGCACCTTTTTGAAGGCTTTCTCCTTTGCCAAAGTTTCAAAAAAATGGTGTTGTTTAGCAAGAGCGAATTGAGTTATTGTACACGTGCACTTCACAGAGTAGGCATTCTCTAACGGAAATATTCAAAGACATGCTAGAATGCACTAATACAATCTCGCTAGCTCTTGCTTGGCTCTGCCCACTTCCTTGCTTGCTCTGCCCACTCTGATTAATATGCTCCAATTGGAAATGACACGCTGTGGTCTATCTTGGGTTATTTACCCCAAAAAAACATGTTAAACAAGAGACTGCAGGTTAGGGATGAGTGAAGTTGATGTCTCTCAAGGTATCTATTTGCAGTAAACACACTGTGACGATTGTCCCATGTCCACCGTCACCGTCCTAGCTGAGGAACGCTCAACTCTCTTATAGGGAGGCGGAGTTGAGTTTAGATAACTGGCCGCAGGATTTGCTAGGAACAACATTGAGTCACCGTCAGTCGATTAATGTTGAAAATGTCTGGTTGTATTTGCTAAAAGTTTTTATTAAAAGCATGAATTTCAGCACCCTGCTGAAGGACTGCAGTTGTACAGGACAAACATAGGGTAGGCTGCAGGTAAGCATTTTCCAAATATAAATTTTTACAAGAATCAACTGATGGTGACTCAAATCCCACAACCAGTTATCAAAACTCAACTCTGCCTCTATATAAGAGAGTGGAGTTGAGCGTTCCTCAGCTAACCGTCACCTGAGCTTATAGCAGCACGAAGTATGGGTGGCAGGGGCGGCAGGGTAGCCTAGTGGTTAGAGCGTTGGACTAGTAACCGGAAGGTTGCAAGTTCAAATTGATTCACCTTGAGCCATTGACAGCTAAAGAAATGAGGGCATGGAACTAAGAGCCTAGGCCAAAGTAGCAGTAGGCCTATAGTAGGCCCCATTGTCAACTATGTAAAAATACATAAAAACAGAAAATATCCAGATGAAAATGCAGGTTCTTTCATTTGCATTTATCTCCCAACTCCGCCTGTCTGCCTCCCTTTCTATCTGTCTTGACTTGAGCTATCGCTAGTGAAGTGCAACATTGTCTGACCCAATGACCGTATGAAGGTCCTGCCCGAAGCTGTTCTCCGAGCCAGTGGGAAATGCGTTCAGGTATTTTATGATATATCGGTTCCTCAGAGTATTACATTTTGCTCACACACTGAGGCCTGGTGATTATCGAGGTATTTTTCAAATACTGTGAGGAACTATTATCATTTTTTTAAACTGACTTTGTTGACTTACTGTGTGAAAAAAATACTGAGAAGTTCAGCTTAATAGTGGTAATTGTGGTTATTGAGATGCACACACAATACTATATCAGACAGACAGGATTTCTTTCTCAGCAGGAGGGGAAAACTGGTAGTGCTCATCAGGATGGGGAAAGCACATTTCTGACCACACTGTGTGCTGGGTTCCTACACCAACTGAAACAGAAGTCCCAGGAATCTAGGCCACTGATAGGCTGAAGGAGATATGGTGATAAGTAATTGGCGTGACCTTGACCAATAAGACACTAACAGAAGTGGGAGTCATCTGAATGGGAGACTAAGCTGCCTGACTAGAACTAACCAGAAGGGATGGCTAGAATCAGCTGACCGGACCAGGCCTTTTTTACACCCAGAGCTATCTAACAATACAAATGTGTATACTTTCAAGCTGAAAGTGAGTGACTATCTGAAAGGTTTGCTAAACAATTGTTCTGTCTGTTTCTAACACACACCCAACATTCCCAGCTCAGATGACAGGTGTTGTCACGAGTCCGACCGAGGGTGGCTTCCCTTCCCGGTCGGGTGGCCCTCGGCGGTCGTCGTCACCGGCCTATTAGCTGCCACTGATTGTCTTTCCCCCCCTCCTTGTATGTTTATTGGTAGCACCTGTTTGTGATGATTAGTTGGGCTTTATTAGACAGCCGGCCCGCCTGTTTGTTGTGCGGGATTAATTATTGTGACCTTCGGTTCTGTAGTAGAGGAACGTGTTTGTTCCTGGTCGTATATTTCAGTTGTACATTTTTCGTCCCCCGTGTTGGGGTCGTTATTGTTGTGAGCACCCTGTGGTGCGTTGGTGCATTAAAGAGCACAGCATTGCATTCTCTGTCTCCTGCGTCTGACTCCACACCCACGACACCCGGAGCGTTACAGGTGTTGGGTGAGGTGAGATGTATTGTTACATCACCTCTTGGACACCAATGTTGACCTAACCTAACCCCTCTCAGCACATCAATAATAAATACAGGGTCTCACTCATATCTCATTCACTGTATGCAGCTACTTGCAACATTATTAAAATGTTCCTTAGCTGTCATGAAAGTGATCATCAATGATCTAAGACAGTCCTCTGGCATTAGCGTAATGTTTATTGTTGCTAGTTAGTTGCATCAGAGTTGTGCAGCATGTGTGCTTTAATAGCTGGGTCTACATGTTGATACATAACATGTCCAGGGATGAGTTTCCTAAAACCTTTGTAGCACTAAGGTCATTTTAAATCCATTGGTAGGAAATGGATGAGCAATGATCTTATTTCCACAAATGTTTTGTCAAATTCACCCCAGTGTTAACACTGCTGCATCCTTCCTGTACAATGTCATGTACATACAGTAGTTATTGGTTTGAAATCTATCTCTGTTTGTAGGATGAATCTAAATGACAAAGGCCAATGATTTTTTTCCATTACCTTTCAGGTGTTCTCCTAGCAGCACCTGCTCTTCCAGACCACACAGAGCATCTGGAGCTCAAGGACACCTGTCATCATCATTGACCTCCGACCCCCAGCTGGAGCGCCGCTCTGGAAACACTGTAGAGGGCCCTGCCGGTAACAAACACACACACACACGAATCAAGTTTAATTGGCTATAACCATGTAATGTAGAGGCTAATACAATGGTTTTGAAAGACAGAATTAGAGAACATGGGTTGTGTGTGACACTGTCTTTGTGTATCTGTGTGGGTGTTCTACAGACACTCCCATATGTGTGTCTGCTGCTGACAGGCCAGACTAATAGGCAGTCTGTTTTTGCCTACAGTAAATGTCTACTCCATGGAAAACCAGATGGCTGTGTGTGTGTGTGTGTGTGTGTGTGTGTGTGTGTGTGTGTGTGTGTGTGTGTGTGTGTGTGTGTGTGTGTGTGTGTGTGTGTGTGTGCGTGTGTGCGTGCGTGCGTGCGTGCGTGCGTGCGTGCGTGCGTGCGTGCGTGCGTGTGTGTGTGTTCATAGCTGAGGCTTTGAGTTACCCAATACATTATTCAGTGAGAGCTCCAGCACCAAGTGTCTGCTGCATGTCGATGTAAGACAAAAATGTGCCCAAGTAACACTGCTGCATCCTCCCTATACAATGTAATGTACATACAGTAGTTATTGGTTTGAAATCTATCCCTGTTTGTAGGATGAATCTAAATTTCCATTACCTTTCGGTGTTCTACCAGCAGCACCTGCTCTTCCAGACCACACAGAGAATCTGGAGCTCAAGGACACCTGTCATCATCATTGACCTCCAGCTGGAGCGCCGCTCTGGAATATTAGGAGGGTGTTCTTAATGTTTTGTACAAAAGTATGTGGACACCCCTTCAAATTAGTGGGGGTTTGGCTATTTCAGCCACACCCTTTGCTGACAGGTATATCAACTGTAAGTGCTGTTGTGAAGTGGAAAAGTTTAGGAGCAACAATGGCTCAGCCGCCAAGTGGTAGGCAACACAAGCACACAGAATGGGACCGCCGAGTGCTGAAGCGTGTAGTGTGTAAAAATCATCTGTCCTCAGTTGCAACACTCACTACCATGTTCCAAACTGCCTCTGGAAACAATGTCAGCACAATAACTGTTTGTCAGAAGCTTCATGAAATGGGTTTCCATGGCCAAGCAGCCGTACACCAGACTAACACAAACCATGTGCAATGCCTAGCGTTGGCTGGAGTGGTGTAAAGCTCACCACCATTGGATTCTGGAGCAGTGGAAATGAGTTCTCTGGAGTTATTTATCATGCTTCACCATCTGGCAGTCCAACAGACAAATCTGGGTTTGGTGGATGCCAGGAGAACACTACCTGCCCCAATGCAGAGTGCCAACTGTAAAGTTTGGTGGAGGAGGAATAATGGTCTTGGGCTGTTTTTCATGGTTCGGGCTAGACCACTTAGGTCCAGTGAAGGGAAATCTTAACACTACAGCATACAATGACATTCTAAGCGATTCAATGCTTCCAACTTTGTGGCAACAGTTTGAGAAAGGGCCTTTCCTGTTTCAGCATGACAATGCCCCTGTGCACAAAGCAAGGTCCATACTGACCTCAACCCCATCGAACACCTTTGGAATGAATTGGAACGCCGACTGCGAGCCAGGCCTAATCGCCCAACATCAGTGACCGACCTCATTAATGCTCTTGTGGCTGAATGGAAGCAAGTCCCCGCAGCAATGTTCCAACATCTAGTGGAAAGCCTTCCCAGAAGGGTGGAGGCTGTTATATCAGCAAAGGGGGGACCAACTCCATATTATTTCTCATGATTTTGGAATTAGATGTTCGATGTGCAGGTGTCCACATACTTTTGGTAATGTAGTGTATATTCAAAGTGTTATGTTTTTAGTCTCACAGTTAGCCTGTAATTGCAGCTATATACATTCTTCAGCTTGAAATATTATTGTAAAGTCTCAGGTAAATACCAATCTTGGTCCTGGAGAGCTACAAGGTGTGCAGGCTTGTTTCAGCCCAGTACTAATGCACCTACTACCTAAGACAGTGAGACTAATGTTTTCCCCAGTAGGGGGTGTGGCCTGGATGCATTACATTTCTAAGAACGCTATGACTACAATGGCAGAGGTCTTCTCCTGAGTTACTGTACTCATGGCTCCCGTTCCTGAGCTGCTGCTGCTGGCCACTCTGATCAAAACAGAGCTGAAGAGATTCTAGTGGTTCCTGAACGAAGGTTTAGAAGGATTCTCTTGCAACACAAAAGGCCAGCTGGAGAAAACTAACAGATAGACTACGGTGGATAAGATGGTGGAGACCAAGGTATTGTGGGAGCTGTGAAGATCTCACTGAAGAAGATTAACCAGAACCAACTGGTTGAAACAGTAAAGAATGAGTACGATGAGGGTGAGACAACAGAACCAGCAGGTTAGAGGACTATAAAACTTTTAAGGTGACAACTGCACAAACAAATAACAGGACATTGATTTTTCAGACTAGACAACCAAACAAGAACATTTGAATTTAACAAGCTGTCTCTCTCTTTCTCTCTCAGCCCAGAGTGCTTCAGAAGTTCTAGATGTCAGAGGTAAGGTAAGTATTATGGTTGTAAACTTCTGGTTCAGAAGACATTATATTAACCAGGTAAAGATGTATTTTTAAGATGTATTTTTTCATGACAACATCAAGACATCATGAGAAAGAAGTCATATTTTGGTTGTTATCTGGTCAGATAACCAGATTGTCTGTTGGCTAAAAACAACCTGACCAAAACAAGGCCCTATTATTGCACTCTGACTAATCCAATCCAGACACACACAAACACATACTATATAGTAATTATGACCATAAAATAAAGAATAAACTTTGATTTTCCTTGCAGACAAAGGCAAACTGAAAGTCTAAATAAGTATGGTTGTATATGAGGGGACTTCAAAGAAAGGGGAATCTGTCTACATCTATCTAAACCAGATATACAGTGATCTCCATTCAAACAGAGGGGTCAGAGATGAGCATGAGGTCATACATCTGGAATCCAGAACACCAGCCACAGGAGAGACCGCTATTGAAGCCAGCCAATGTTCAAGCCCATGTGAAAGACTGTCTCTGTTCAGAAGTTTATTCACGACTGGGCAGAAGGAAAAGGTCTTTCCACAAAATAAATCATTATGTAGGAAAACAACTGTGATTGAACTGCTTCATGAATTCTTCCCTAAAATGAAACCAATCAAGACTATGACGAGCAATTCTAAAGTTCTGTTCATATTTGATGGGCTGGATGAGTGTCGACTCTCTCTGGACTTAAAAAAAGGCTCTTGGAATCATGTGACCCTAGAACAAGATAACCCCATGAACTGAAAGCTCTACACAAACTGAGAGCTCCGCACAAGTAATTTTCTAATCTTATTCTTACCTCCACTTCAAGTTAAACTCCATTAGCTACTAAAAAAAACATGGCGGCTACAAAAGGTGGCACGACGTGACATTTTTACCTGGACTCAAGCAATATCTGCGGAAAAAGCCTCCAAGAAACAGCTAGCTTCAGAAAAAGCTGGTACCTCTGTCGAAGACATCCTTTCTTAGCTTAGATCCCAACGTACAGAATTCAACATCAAACTAGATGGCATTAACTCTCAGATCAGTGGGATAGGGGGCAAGGCGACAACCCTGGAAAATACCTTTCTTGGCATCAACAACAAGATAACCATCAACGTGTGGCGCCTGGATGAGGCAGAAGGGTGAATCCTATCCATGGAAAACTCAATGGCACATGCCATGGAAACAACAGCATCTGGCAGACGCCATGGAAACAATAGCATCTGCTACCATAGAAACAACAGCATCTGCTGAAAAGAAAATAGAGCATCTGGAAGAGAAAACAGAGGACCTGGAATAGAGGGAGAAGGAATAACTGTGTTCTATTAAACCTGACCGTAAAAGAAGAGGGAAACATACCACTGATCCGCTACCTGCAAGACAAACTCCCCGAGTGGATCTCGAGAGAGAGCTTACCTAGTACTGAGGCCCTCACCAGCAGCCAGACAACCACGGCGCCCAATCACCATACATTTCCTGAGATTCACCGACAAGGAACGAGTCGACAGACGCTGAAAATAAACACCATTACAGTGGGAAAATCCAAACTCACTTTACACCAGGACCTGTCAGCTGGAATACGCAGAGAGTTTGACGAGGTGAAGAAACACTTCAATGACCGAGGCATCTTCAGGGGATTCAAATACCCAAACGAGCTCAGGATTCTTCACCAAGGAGCCCTGCGACACATCTAAACCCCCAAAGAGGCAAAAGGTTTTTTGAAGGACAATCCTGGCCACTGAGAAATAGACCAACGACTAAAAGTGATTACTGTTATTATTAATGGAGGTAAGACAACATATATCCCCCATCCAATGACCCACCCGCCCTGCTAATGTCTATTTTTGAAATGTTATTTTAGCTGAGAGAGGGATAGGCCCTATAGCTTAACCTAGGCCTTCTAATGTTTTAGCCTACTTGTTTTTCCACTTTTAGGTCAAGTGAGAAAATTAAGCATTTACAGCCGGTTATCTTGTCTGTAGAACGTATAGGCTAATTGGCAGACATAGAGATCAGATACTGTCAATATATATTAGGCCTATAGCCTATTTTCTTTATTTGTATTCATCGTTTTCACACAGATCTTCACCATTGATAGCCTGTCGATTACGACACATCTACAGACATAACGAGAGGCTCAGTGTGAATTGTTTGCCCATGGTTATGACCGCCTTATCCTGTTGATATTTTGTTTTAGTAATAACAAACAACTTATCCTATAGATGTCATTTAGGGATTTGCTCTCTCATTTCTGTTTGATTTAGTCCAAACATTTAGGCCTATGTCCTTTGGGGGATGTATTTGTAGGCTAGGCTATTGATTTTATTTACTTAATTTCTCCATCTCTTTTTTACTGTGGAGGGGGGCTATGTTGTCACAGAGAGGATGAGGCATTTATTTCTCTCTCTCTCAGAAGATGTTATGCGTTGCGAACTCTTCCTGTTTTTCGGAACACAGAATTGTGACTAAGCGTGGGGTTAACAGATCCAATAGGATATGTTGAGTTGTTGTTTGAGAACTTGTGTTCAGGTGTTCAGAGATTGTTAATTCATGTACATCGTTTATTTTTCTTTTATGTGATCGCAGCTGTAACTATTATCCACCTATACTGTCACACCCTGATCTGTTTCACCTGTTCTTTGTGATTGTCTCCACCCCCCTCCAGGTGTCGCCCATCTTCCCTATTATTCCCTGTGTATTTATACCTATGTTCTCTGTTTGTCTGTTGCCAGTTCATCTTGATTGTCAAGCCAACCAGCGTTTTTGTGTCAGCTCCTGCTTTTCCCCAGTCTCTCTTTTCTCATCCTCCTGGTTTTTGAACCTTGCCTGTCCTGGCCCTGTACCCATCTGCCTGCCCCTGACCCTGAGCCTGCCTGCCGTTCTGTACCTTTACCCCACCTCTGTCTGACCTGACCCTGCCTGCCATCCTGTACCTTTGCCCCTGTTGCTGTAATAAACATTGTTACTTCGACACGGTCTGCATCTGGGTCTAACCTTGATACCTGATATATACTCACAGATGACTTGCACTAGAGTTCGATTACTGTTCGATGACATTGTACCTTAAATCTACTGACATGGAACTGCCATGGACTAGGTCATTTAATAAAACGGTATAAAAAGTGCTCTCAAAAAGGAAAATGTAGACATTGCGCTATTACAAGAGGTACACCTCTGTGGTGCTGAACATGCTAAACTCCACAGAGTTTGGGTGGGACAGGTGTATTTCTAATCATTCAAATCAAACAGTAGAGGCACAGCCATACTTATCTATAAGCATGTTCCATTCATAATTGACAAAAACATATCTGATCTGGAGGAGAGATTTATTCTGGGTCAATGTATGGACAACCAATTACTATCTTAAATATTCATGCCCCTAACACTGATACTCCTGCTTTCATGTCGAAAATAAAAACCCTGTTCAATGAGCATTGTGTTTCCTTTGGAGTGCTGGCTGGAGGTTTTAATTGTACCCTCAATTCAACCCTGGACAAATCATCTCAAGCCCCCACCACAAACCCTAGATCAGCAAAGATGTTGAACTATCTTACTAAAGAGATAGGACGATAGATATCTGGGGAGAGACTAATAGCTCATCTATGGACTATACATACTACTCTAATGTCCATAACACCTACTCCCGTATAGATTACATTTTTATCCAAAAGATTTTCATTAATTCTACCACTTACACAATCTAACCAATAGCACTTTGTCTGCGTCTGCTTTGACCTCTGTAAAAATATCCTGAGGTCAAAGAGCTGGAAATTCAACACCTCCAAATTGTCAAACGAAGCATTCCATACATTGGTTACTACATGGATATCAACTACACACAGACAGCAAAGACTCTCCTGTTTCTCTGGCCACAATGCGGGACACTGCCAAAGCTACACTGAGGTCATCTAATTGCATATGCTTCCTCTAAGAAAAAAAGCAATGGAAGCACACAGGTTAGATCTTGAGGGAGCTGGAACGCTGCGAAAAAGTACCTAAACAATCCCCAGACAGCGCCTCCTAGGGTCAATTTAAAGCAGCCAAAGCCAAACTAAACTTGGACTATACTCAGGGATAAAAATATATATATATTTACTAAACAGATACCATGAGTATAGCAATAGGCCTACCAGATTGCTTGCTTACCTTTTTTTTTAAGCAGTCAGAGCATACAATCATGGCCATCCAAACAAATGTCTGCACTCACCACTGTAAGTCACTCTGGATAGGAGTATCTGCTACATGACCAACATGTCAAAAATAATACAAATACACGTGGGGGGGAAGAGAGAAAGAGGGAAAAGAGGGGGAGCACTTAACACAATAAAATAACATACAACTAACCAGGGGGAGAGAGAGGAAGAGACGGGGGAAGAGGAAGAGGGGAGAGAGAGGAAGAGACAGGGGAAGAGGAAGAGGGGAGAGAGGGGAAGAGACGGGGGAAGAGGAAGAGGGGAGAGAGAGGAAGAGACAGGGGAAGAGGAAGAGGGGAGAGAGAGAGGAAGAGATGGGGAAGAGGAAGAGGGGAGAGAGAGGAAGAGACAGGGGAAGAGGAAGAGGGAGAGAGAGGAAGAGACGGGGGGAAGAGGAAGAGGGGAAGAGACAGGGGAAGAGGAAGAGGGGAGAGAGAGGAAGAGACGGGGAAGAGGAAGAAGGGAGAGAGAGAGGAAGAGAGGCGGGGGAAGAGGAAGAGATGGAGGAAGAGGAAGAGGGAGAGAGAGGAAGAGACGGGGGAAGAGGAAGAGGGGAGAGAGAGGAAGAGACGGGGGAAGAGGAAGAGGGAGAGAGAGAGGAAAGAGGGGGAAGAGGAAGAGGGGAGAGAGAGGGAAGACAGAGGAAGAGGAAGAGGGGAGAGAGAGGAAGAGACAGGGGAAGAGGAAGAGACAGGGGGAGGAAGAGGGGAGAGAGAGGAAGAGACGGGGAAGAGGAAGAGGGAGAGAGAGGAAGAGACGGGGAAGAGGAAGAGGGGAGAGAGAGGAAGAGACGGGGAAAGGAAGAGGGGGAGAGAGAGGGAGAGACAGAGGCAGAGGAAGAGGGGAGAGAGGGAAGAGACAGGGGAAGAGGAAGAGGGGAGAGAGAGGAAGAGACAGAGGGGAAGAGGAAGAGGGGAGAGAGGAAGAGAGAGGGGAAGAGGAAGAGGGGGAGGAGAGACAGAGGAAAGAGGGGAGAAGAGAGGAAGAGGGGAAGAAGGGAAGAGGAAGAGGAAGGAAGAGGGAGAGAGGAAGAGGGGAAGAGAAGAGGGAGGGAGAGACAGAGGAAGAGGGAAGAGGAGAAGAGGAAGAGACAGGGGAAGAGGAAGAGAGAGAGGAAGAGACAGGGGAAGAGGAAGAGGGGAGAAAGGAAGAGACGGGAGGAGGAAGAGACGGGGGAAGAGGAAGATGGGAGAAGAGAAGGAGAGAGAAGAGGGGAGAGGAAGAGGGGAGAGAAGAGGAAGAGGGAGAGAGAGAGGAGAAGGGAAGAGACAGGGGAAGAGGAAGAGGGGAAGAGGGAGGGGAAGAGAGAGAGGAAGAGACGGGGGAAGGAAGAGGGGAGAGAGAGGAAGAGAAGGGGAAGAGGAAGAGAGGAAGAGGAAGAGAGGGGGAGGAAGAGGGGAGAGAGGAAGAGACAGGGGAAGAGGAAGAGGGAGAGAGGAAAGATGGGGGAAGAGGAAAGGGGAGAGAGGAAGAGACAGGGGAAGAGGAAGAAGAGGGAGGAAGAGAGGGGGAAGGAAGAGGAAGACAGGGGAAGGGGAAGAGGAAAGAGAGGAAGAGACGGGGGAAGGGAAGAAGGGAAGAGGAGAGACGGGGGGAAGAGGAAGAGATGGAGGAAGAGGAAGAGGGGAGAGGAGGAAGAGAGGCGGGGGAAGAGGAGGGGAAGAAGAGGGAGAGGAGAGAGAGGAAGAGAAGAGGGGGAAGAGGAAGAGGGAGGGAGAGAGAGAAGGAAGAGACGGGGAAGAGGAAGAGAGACGGGGAAGAGGGGAGAGAGAGGAAGAGACGGGGGAGAGGAGGGAGAGAGAGGAAGGAAAGGGAGAGAGAGAGGGGGAGAGAGGAGACAGAGGCAGAGGAAGAGGAAGGAGAGGGAGAGAGACAGGGGAAGAGAGGAAGAGGAGGAAGAGGGGAGGAAGAGACGGGGGAAGAGGAAGAGGGGAGAGAGAGACGGGGGGAGGGGAGAGAGAGGAAGAGGAAAGAAAGAGGGGGAGGAAGAGGGAGACAGAGGAAGAGGAAGAGGGGAGAGAGAGGAGAGACAGGGGAAGAGGAAGAGGGAGGAGAGGAAGAGAGAGGGGAAGAGAGGAGGGAGAAGAGGAAGAGGAAGAGGAGAGAGGAAGAGGAGATGGAGAGAGAGGAAGAGACGGGGAAGAGGAAGAGAGGAAGAGACGGGGAGAGGAAGAGACGGGGGAAGAGGAAGAGGGGAGAGAGGAAGAGAAGGGGAAGAGGAAGAGGGAGAGAGAGAGGAAGAGGGGGGAGAGAGAGAGGAAGAGACAGGGGAAGGGGAAGAGGAAGAGGGGAGAGAGAGAGGAAGAGACAGGGGGAAGAGGAAGAGGGGAGAGAGAGGAAGAGACGGGGGGAAGAGGAAGAGGGGAGAGAGAGAGGAAGAGAAGAGGGAGGGAAGAGAGGAAGAGGAGAGAGGAAGAGGGAGAGAGAGAGGAAGAGACGGGGAAGAGAAGAGGGGAGAGAGAGGGAAGAAGAGGAAGAGGGGAGAGAGAGGAAGAGACAGGGGAAGAGGAAGAGGGGAGAGAAGAGGGAACGGGGGAAGAGGAAGAGGGGAGAGAGAGGAAGAGACAGGGGAAGAGGAAGAGGGGAGAGAGGAAGAGACAGGGGAAGGGAAGAGGGGAAGAGGAAGAGGGGGAGAGAGGAAGAGGAGACGGGGGAAGGGAAGAGGGAGAGAGGAAGAGATGGGGGGGAAGAGGGAGAGAGGGAAGAGAGAGGAAGAGAGAGGAGAGACGGGGGGGAAGAGGAAGAGGAGAGAGGGAGGAAGAGACAGGGGAAGAGGAAGAGGGGAGAGAGAAGAGACGGGGGAAGAGGAAGAGGAGAGAGAGGAAGAAGAGGGGAAGAGAGAAGAGAGAAAGGAAGAGGGGGGAGGAAGAGACGAGGGAAGAGGGAAGAGAGAGGGGGAGGGAAGAGAGAGAGAGGGGGACGGGGAAGAGGAAGAGGGGAGAGAGAGGAAGAGACGGGGGGGAAGAGGAAGGGGAGAGAGAGGAGAGAGGGGGAAGAGGAGGGAGAGGGAAGAGACAGGGGAAGAGGAAGAGGGGGAGAGAGGAAGAGACAAGGGGGAGAGGAAGAGGGGAGAGAGAGAGGAAGAGACGGGGAAGAGGAAGAGAGGAAGAAGAGACGGGGGAAGAGGAAGAGGAAGAGAGGAAGAGACGGGGGAAGAGGAAGAGGGGAGAGAGAGGGGAAGAGGAAGAGGGAGGGGGGGGGGAAAAGAGGAAGAGGGAGAGAGAGAGAGGAGGGGGGGAAGAAGAGGAAGAGGGGAGAGAGAGGAAGAGACGGGGAAGAGGAAGAGGGGAGAGAGGAAGAGACGGGGGAAGAGGAAGAGAGGGGGAGAGAGGAAGAAGAGGAAGAGACGGGGGAGAGGAAGAGAGAGGAAGAGCGGGGGAGAGAGAGGGGGAAGAGGAAGAGGGGGAGAGGAGAGCGGGGGAAGAGGAAAGAGGAGGAGGGAAGGAGGAAGAGGAAGAGGGAGAGAGAGAAGAGAGGGGAAGAGGGAGAGAGGAGGAAGAGGAAGAGGGGAGAGGAGAGAGGGGGAAGAGAGGAAGAGAGAGAGGGGAAGAGGAAGAGGAAGAGGAGAGAGAGAGAGGAAGGGGGAAAGAGGAAGAGAGAGGAAGAGGAGGGGGAAGAGGAAGGAGGGGAGAGGAAGAGGGAGAGAGAGGAAGAGACAGGGGAAAGAGGAAGAGGGGGAAGAGGAAGAGACGGGGGGAAGAGGAAGAGGGGAGAGGAAGGAAGAGGGGGAGAGAGAGGAAGAGGAAGAGGGAGAGAGAGGAAGAGACGGGGGAAGAGGAAGAGGGGAGAGAGAGAGGAAGAGACGGGGGAAGAGGAAGAGGGGAGAGAGAGGAAGAGACAGGGGAAGAGGAAGAGGGGAGAGAGAGGAAGAGACGGGGGAAGAGGAAGAGGGGAGAGAGAGGAAAGACGGGGATGAGGAAGAGGAAGAGGGGAGACGGGGAGAGGAAAGAGGGAGGGAGGGAACGGGGGGAAGAGGAAGAGGGGAGAGAGAGGAAGAGACGGGGGAAGAGGAAGAGGGGAGAGAGGAAGGCATTGACTTTAAAAAGAATGGACAAAGCCAAAGATGACATCACTCCATTGTTTCCTATGTGAAGTCTCAGTGGCGCATTTGAAGATCAGGAATGTCATTTTAGCATGTCGATATCTTGCTTCATGGAGGAGTTTTTGGAAATATTGCATGAGCAGTTTGAGCTGCTCTAGGAAGTGATGTTGCAGGTTAGCTCAGTGCTGCCACCTCTCATGGAGTATCTCACGTTTAAGGCCGACCAGGGTACTGCAGGCGGCAAATTATCCTTAAATTATAAAATAACATGTTCAAGGATATACATCTGGTGAAATAGAAGCAAGTATTGGTACCATGATTGTGTTTAAAAAATACGTAAAAAAATGTATATACAAATATTGACTACTAAGATTGCCATACTACCTTTGACTATAATTGGGGATCCTGCCTTTTGAAGACATTGCCTTCAGTACTCCGGTTAGCCTTTAACTTGAAATCCTAAATGAAAGGGGGCATTCTCCCCTGGAGGAAGGAGAGGAGGACACGAGATGAGGGAGAGAAAGTGAAGGGTCATGTTCAGTGTGCCACACCAAAATGCTGGTCTTATTTCACAGAGACACTTGACCGGTCCCAGGGACTCGACTCATTAGCTCCTCCTCGACTAATCACGTCTGCACAAGTTTCTAATAATTGCATTCATTAATTAATAATCGACTCATTAGCCACTATTCAAACAATCAGTTCTGCACAAGTGTCTAATCTATTTATTTATTTATTAAGACCTTTCTGTTATAAACATACTTATAAAAAGTGATTGATTGTTGAAGGGTTACTAAATTCTGACGTCTACTCTGACACACACACATTCCACTCTACATTCACTGGGCCCCTCTACCCAAGGTTTGATGTTAGCTACTCAGTGTGTCAGTGTTTCTGTGTCAGGTAGAATAGCCTTCTGTATCCCAGAGGAACAACTAAGTCACACTTCTGTTCAAACACAACTGGGTGACTTGATGGGATATGTTTCACTCTAATCATGACATTAACGTTTTAATAGCCATGAATATACATCCCTGAAGTTGACAGACCTTGTCAACTAGAATTACCACACTGCTGTAAAAATGTCTCATTTAGAAAATCATTGATCTTGTCATTGCTTTTCCTTATTGTTTGTAAATAGAATGTCTGTAGAATGTTTCTTTGTAAAATTGTTGACAAAACAATCCTGCTTCTGAATGACCTCAATTACAATGTGACATATTTGACTAAATAAGATGTGGTTGAGAATATGTCAGAAGGACATCAGTGGGTGTTTCAGAGGCTTTATCAGTCAGCTGCACAGAGACACTATTCAGTGGCCAGAGAAACACAACAAAGGGACAATTTAAAGGAACAAAGGCAGCCACTTCCTGCAGGCCATGCTGGCTGCAAATCAGAACAAAACCTCCCACAAACCCTAAGGAGACCTTAAGACAACCATTCAGACAGACTTCCACAAACCACCAGATGACCTTACAAACTTTCAGGGAACATGTACTGTATATCATCATATATCATCAGCTGTCCGGGTGGCTGGTCTCAGACGATCCCACAGGTGAAGAAACCAGATGTGAAGGTCCTGAGCTGACGTGGTTACATGTGGTCTGTGGTTATGATGCTGGTTGGACGTACTGCCAAATTCTCTAAAATGACATTGGAGGCAGCTTGTGTTAGAGAAATTAACATAAAATGATCTGTCAACCAATCTGGTGGACATTCCTGCATTCAGCATGACAATTGCACGCTCCCTCAAAACTTGAGACATCTGTGGCATTGTGTTGTGTAACAAAACTGCACATTTTAGAGTGGCCTTTTATTGTCCCCAACACAAGGTGCACCTGTGTAATGATCATGCTGTTTAATCAGCTTCTTGATATGTCACACCTGTCCATTGGATGGATTATCTTGGCAAAGGAGAAATGCTCACTAACAGAGATGTAAACAAATTTGTGCACAACATTTTAGAGAAATACGCTTTTTGTGTGTATAGAACATCCCTGGTATCTTTTATTTTAACTCATGAAACATGGGACCAACACTTTACATGTTGCGTTCATATTTTTGTACAGAATAGCATCATAACTGAAATACAAGACGTCAGATACACAAGTGACACACTTCTTGTGTTCTGGTGGAGGGATCTGAGAGATGATCGGCTATGCTACTTCAATGCAGGAATAAAGGGATCAGGCTTGATGGACAGGTCTGTCAGGATGAGCTGATCAATGCCCGACCTCGCCCCACCCCTTACAACACAAACACACACAAACGGCCCTGAGTCAAATAGAGTAATCAAACTGACAAAGGGAAATGCAGATTACCTGTTGCCGTGACTACAGCAGCTGAACTGTGTCACAGAGTGAACCCACCCAGACCAAGGCCTAATTTGAGCTTGCCTAACACACACCATGAAATCTGAGATAGGTCTAGATCAACATGACAGGTGTACCGTGATGGCCAAAGGTAGCGTTATAACCAACCATGTAACCATGTTAAGACCTGTTTGGTTTTGTAAGTCGCATTTACACACGTGTGTGTGTGTTTGTGTGAATAGAAAGTGTTGATGGTGTATATGAGTATACCAAGTGCTTTTTACATGTCGTTCAATTTTGTTTTTTTACAACTGTGCTAATGCGAAACTGAGTTGTGTGTAAATGTGAGTTTGTGTGTGAGCCATCCAAGGTTAGTGTTTTGTGCCTGTCTGTGTTTAGATGACTCCCGAGTGGTGCAGCGGTCTAATAGGCTGACCACACCGCTCGCGTCGCGTGCGCGAGTGTTGCAAAATAAATTTAGAAATCTATGTTATTCAATTATTGCACCCACACTGCTCGTGCGCGCCAACGAGCGTCTGCATTGCAAAGGGCTAAAATAGAAATCAGTTCTATTTCTGACGCAGATCGTGCTGCAAGTCCTGCCTCTCCCATCTCCTCATTGGTTTATAGAAGCAGGTACCCACGTGCCATCTCATTGGTTATGCCCACGTGGGTGATTGAAAGACGAACTGTGTTGCCGTTCGGTGTAGTAATAGTATGAAAGTTTAGATGCCAATCACCATATAAGTTCAAAGATGAAAAACCTGGAAGGAGGAGAGATGACTAGAAACGATTTGGTTGACCGTTTTATGTGTGGATTAATTTTCAGAGTAGAGGACCTTGTGCATTTCAGGTAAAATAACAACTCAATGTTTATATCCCAGGACAAATTAGCTAGCAACAGCAAGCTAGCTACATAGGACAAATTAGCTAGCAAGTGCAAGCTAACTAGCTAAATTGCCATAAATGTTTAATTCTTTTCGACCTGTCCCAAATTAATGTAATTGGTTCAGAGTTTGTTTTGATATTTTAACCTGCATGTCCTAATCACGTTTGGTGTAGGCCAGGGGGACAAAATAAATGTATGCACGATGGTGCATGCGCGCGCAGCCGGTTTGGGTTCCGTGTAAGGCAATGCATCTCAGGGCTCCATGCGTCACTACAGACCCTGGTTCAATCCCGGGCTGTATCACAACCGGCCGGATCGGGAGTCCCATTGGGCGGCGCACAATTGGTCCAGCATTGTCCGGATTAGGGGAGGGTTTGGCCAGGGTAGGCCGCCATTGTAAAATAAGAATTTGTTCTTAACTTACTTGGCATTAAATAAAGGTTAAATAAAAATACACAATGAATAAGATGTGTAGGTTAGAGGTTGGGATTTAGGTGTCATATTCTGCATGTGCCACTGCCAGCCCAGGGATAGGGCAGTTGGAGGCCTGAGCCTCAGAGAACAACCCACACCAGTCACCCTTGCAACAGCACCCTCCAGGCCCCAGCCATGGTCCCCTCCCCCGGCCCTGTCTAATCAGTGTGTGTGGGTGTGTAGGAGGGCCAGCACTAACAGCTGGCAGCCTGCCTGCCCCATCATCACTCCCCCACCACTTACCCCAGACTGGGTAATCACAGCCATATGATTTCACAGCACCCTCAGTGGCTGCCACACCTGCCCCTTCCCTCACTGGTGGGATGTCCCTTCTGGGACACATGGGGGGAGGGTTGGTGGGGTACAGATGGTGTCTACTTACCAACTAAACAGTTGAAAGTGCAACGAGGACAGAGAAGAGTAACCTCTGTTGCTTAATGAGATAAGTAAGAGATCACTGGAGAGAAATTCTTTGTTTTGGAAAAAAACGTAATGAGTGAAGCATCATACAGCCAGTTGTGGTCCGATACCAATGTGTTATAGTGGCAGCCTTTGCTTGTGTTGATCTCAAGATTTCCTCAGATTCTGATAGGTTGCATATCTGTCACAAAATCTTTATTGCAGATGTCATACTTTTATTACATGGATATAATACATTTTGGGGGTGAAAGGTCATGGAATGAGAAAGGGAAAGGGGAAAGGGAGATACCTAGTCAGTTGTACAACTGAATGTATTCAACTGAAATGTGTCTTCCGCATTTAACCCGACCCCTCTGAATCAAAGAGGTGCAGGGGGCTGTCTTAATTGACATCCACATCATCGGCACCCGGGGAACAGTGGGTTAACTGCCTTGCTCAGGAGCAGAACGACAGATGTTTACCTAAGAAACTAGCCCTGTATGTACGTATGTGTATGTAAGTGATTGTTAGGTGCTCAGCAAATGGAATGTTGACTATGACACACACCAGTGTGGTTCGGTGATATTCCTCCTCATTATGTCAGATGATATATACTGTATATATGTACAGTACCAGCCAAAGGTTTGGACACACCTATTCATTCAAAGATTTTTCTTTATTTTTACTATTTTCTACATTCTATAATAATAGTGAAGACATAAAAACTATGAAATAACACATTTGGAATCATGTAATAACCAAAAAAGTGTTAAACAAATAAAAAATGATTTTAGATTCTTCAAAGTAGCCAACTTTTGCCTTGATGACAGCTTTGCACACACTTGGCATTCTCTCAAACAGCTTCATGAGGTAGTCACCTGGAATGCATTTATATTAACAGGTGTGCCTTGTTAAAAGCTAATTTGTGGAATTTCTTTCCTTCTTAATGAATGGGTTTGAGCCAATCAGATGCGTTGTGACAAGGTAGGGGTGGTATACAGAAGAAAGCCCTATTTGGTAAAATACCAAGTCCATATTCTGTGTATACCATGTTAAATGCAGTCTCTATGCAGGTTTAAACGCAACAGACACCCAATGATCTTCACAATCGTTTGAGTTCTTGGTCCCTTTCATCAACACAAACCATCAGTATTGGAGGTAGTAACTAGATAGACTTTCTACCAGCAATCATTTACAGATTGATGAGATTGAATGCAAATACTGACCCAGGGAAACGCCCCATTCAGTGACTGGATCAACACAGACTCTAATGTTTAAATCCATTAAACAGCACTTTATAAAGCTTTGAAAAGGTATAGCCACTTCTGATTATGATCATGTGTGTTGTGTTAAAGAAAGAAAGTATGCATTTTCCTATGCCATTAAATGGAGTTAAGGAGGAAATCGACGCCTTTGCAGCCTAAATGGAGAATGTATAGCCAGCTGCATATTCCCTTTGGACAGTCAAATGAAATGACTCAATATCACCATCTGCCGGATTTTGGACTAACGATGGTGGGGGTTGGGGTATCTGACATAGGGGACTGGATCAGTTCTTGACTTGGACTGAATTAGGTGCTGGTACACATTTTGGGATCTGGTAGGCCTACTGTTTATATTTAGGAGCAGGAACTCCACAATACTTTTGAGCTAATATTCAATAAAAGGAATAGGAGGTCAAGCAGTAGAACATTTGAGGTGCCGGTACTCTGCTCCAGTGAGCTCCTGTCCATGTCAAGCTACACTGGATGTGCTCATTCTGCCCAAACCTGCAGTAGATAAAACAAACTCAGAAATGAAATTTAAAGCTTAATATTCAGGACATCATGATGAAATACTGGACCTTGTGAATAAGGAAAGAATGACGTAAACAATGCGGTGTTCTTTACAGCTCCGGCCGGTAGAAGGGCTCAGCAGCATTCATTCACTACAAAGGGCGAAACGAGGGTCAGAACAGAACATGATGCGGACGTGACGTAGGCGTCATTCACTGGGGACCTTTAATCCGCTGCCGCAGCAGCCCGGCCGGTAACGAGAGGAGGGGTACACGGTCAGTCAGGATTGGATTGCGCAGGCTACAATATAACCGGATATATTTATAAATAGGGGCCTATATTAACCGATTTTAAAATAAGAACATAATATTAATTGTTGAAAACGCCGACTGAACAGAGACAAACCCCTCCTCTCTCGTTAGGCTACTTCTTTGTCGACGCATCTATTCTGCACTGTGTTCTCTTGTTCTAGGCGGAGAATTGAAAAAACTTCGTCCAAATACATATTTTTACATAAATAAATGGATGATTACGGGTTCGGTTTATTACAGACAGCGACCATTGGACACAACTATACCCTTCTCGACGGACGCGCTTTCTGATCATATAATGCTCCTCCTCTTCTGCGGTTTCCATCGTCCAGTTGTGCCCCGGCTCACCCTTGGTTTCGCGCAGTAGCCTCGCTGCCTTGTCCCCACTGTTCCTGTCAGCTGCTGCGCATCGGCAAAACATGCAGAATGAGTCTGTGGGGGTGACAACCGAACAACGACCCTAGTCAACAGCGGAAAACTACAGCAGCAACAACAACACAATCAATAAAACCGGGATACAGCAACCAAACCAAACCAACAACCAGCTAGGAGGAGCCCTCACTTCCTCCACAACCACCTGAACCAGAATCCAGATTTTCCATATTTTGGTCATTTTTGCCCGACGCAGTCTATCTGTGACCTTCAGCACGACCGGAAAATACATCAGCAGTTAAGTCAGAGAGCTGAGTTTGGCTGCACTGAATCGCCCCCACCCCAAGGAAAATTCAGTCACCTGCCGCAGAGGCAGCCTTTCACCGCTCAAGTCTCCATCGAACCCGAGCGCAGCGCATACTCCAGACCGGGACAAATCAGCCGCTAGCCAGTGGAGGAGGTTGAAGCCGATGTGGAGACTGCCGCGTTGCCATCGCCGACTTCCGTAAATCCAAACAAGGTTAGGATCCAAATGGACTCCCCCATCACCCACCATATAAATAACGGCAATGGCAGTAGCACCGGCAATATGTTGTCCGGAGGACTCGGGGGCGGTTTTCCGAACCTCCAGAACCAAGAGATGCAGAACCCGAGTGGCGCCTCAGCTTCACCTCCCCTTCCTGGATTCGGAACCCCGTGGTCCGTTCAGACCAGCTCTCCACCACCACCCGTTTCTAACTCGGCCAACCCTATCCACCACTCAAACGCGATTAATCAGTTGCCTCATACCGACCCAGACAACAGCTTCTATCCCGGTATCCCCTCGTCTATCAACCCGGCCTTCTTCCAGAGTTTTTCTCCGGTGTCGACTAATCCATGCCCAGGGATTAACGTGCAGGGCTTCAGCAGCCAGTTCTCACCCCAGATCAACGCCCACCAGCAGCCGCAGCAGCAGAGCCGCAGGTCCCCCGTCAGCCCCCAGATGCACCCCCAGCACCATCATCAGCACCAGCAGGGCGCCTTCCTGCAGCAGAGGAACAACTACAACCACCACCACCAGGTGAGCTCTATTCACCTGTTCACATGAAAACCCCACATCAGCATCCCCATAGAATAGAGGATTGAGCCTTTAAAATGACAGATAGAAAGAAGCTGTTAAAGAGGTGGGAGATAATATCATCATTTTTGTAAAGCTAACGTATGCTACTAGGCTTATACACACCTCTTAGATTGTATTGGGTTCAAGCCATGGTTATACATATATGTTATTACATGTTACTATGCAGAAGTGCATAAACCCAGTTATGATAATGAAAACGAATGTGGCCCTGTGCTCCCGGGACAGAAGGTCCATGTAGAAGGGCTGCCCGGCTAGGGTAGGGCAGGGGAGGGACTGACTGCAGTATTCATAGACGAACCCCACACTGGCTTGTCTTCTCCAGTTGTCAGTTAACCTACCGCAAACAGTTTCAGGCCTGCCTCAACCCCCAAAACCATTATGGAGAAACTGCCAACCAGCACTCCTAATGGCTAGGACCTTCTCATGTGACACTGCTGAGATAAGGCATGACCTGAAAAGCAGCTATCTCTCTTTGGGTGTGTGTGTGTGTGTGTGTACCTTTCATCAATCTAAACCCATGATCATAGAAGGCAAATAGGTTTAATCTGTAATGCATTTGTCGTGTCCTCTGTTATACAGATAACTGCTGCTATACAGATGTAGGATCTTAATTTGAGCCAGTTTGCTACAGCAAGAAAATAATCATACAGCAACAGGGAAGGGGAATTATTTATAGACATTTTTATAGGGCTTGATACGTTTTTCTTAAGGGAAAATCAAGTCTGAATTTTCAAAGTGGGAATTACGAACTTCAGAAGCCTTTTTAAACTTCAAATACACCACAAGTTTTAAATGTGCCGCATTGCAGGAAAGTTCTCCTGCAACAGGGTGATCAAATGAAGATCCTACATCTGTATGCATAGTTTCTCCCTCAGTAGCAGGGCAGGGGAGGCGGACAGGGAGGGAGGGGTGAGAGGCAAACAAGGGAGCATCACTGAATCTGACTTTTGTTCTCTGCTTGAGGCTGGCACAGAGCAGGGCATCACTTATCACTGGTTCAGGCTGATGCTCTCTATCTGAAGTCAGAGAGGCAGAGAGAGGCTCTACTGACATTGGGGGTCATGGGATTTTACTTGATGGGGGCGTATATCTGATAACCAGAGCCTATACACATAGCCCTCATCATGGGGGTGGGGTGATGCTATACGGTGGCCTGCCTGTGTCAGCTAGAAAGAACATCCCCACTGCAGCAATAGATTTGCTCTCAGTCACAAGGGAGATTTCATGACTCCTATTTGCAGGCTCCAAAGTGCTATTGGCATCAAGAGCTGTACATACATACAGCATAGGGTAGGGGGCTGGAGACTGCTGCATGACAGCATTTGAGTGTGTGCATGAGAGAGTTGGTGGTGTCAGTGTGGATGTTTGGTGGAGACAGACAGACAGACAGACAGACAGACAGACAGACAGACAGACAGACAGACAGACAGACAGACAGACAGACAGACAGACAGACAGACAGACAGACAGAGAGTAATGAATATTGGTGGTGTCAGTGTGGATGTATGGTGGAGACAGACAGAGAGAGACAGTAATGAACGTTGGTGGAGACAGACAGACAGACAGAGATAGACAGTAATGAACGTTGGTGGAGACAGACAGACAGAGATAGACAGTAATGAACGTTGGTGGTGCCAGTGTGGATGTATGGTGGAGACAGACAGACAGACAGACAGACAGACAGACAGACAGACAGACAGACAGACAGACAGACAGACAGACAGACAGACAGACACAGGGTCCTTCTCGTCCTGAGTGTCATAGCCAGACAGACAGACACAGTGGTTCTTCTAGCCCTGAGTGTCATAGCCAGACAGACAGACAGACACAGTGGTCATCCTAGTCCTGAGTGTCATAGAGAGAGAGAGTAATGGACGTTGGTGGAGACAGACAGACAGAGATAGACAGTAATGGACGTTGGTGGAGACAGACAGACAGAGATAGACAGTAATGGACGTTGGTGGTGTCAGTGTGGATGTATAGTGGAGACAGACAGAGAGAGAGAGAGTAATGAGGGAGAAACACAGGACCAGGTCATAGTAGACTGTGGCAGAGGGATAAACACAGGACCAGGTCATAGTAGACTGTGGCAGAGGGATAAACACAGGACCAGGTCATAGTAGACTGTGGCAGAGGGAGAAACACAGGACCAGGTCATAGTAGACTGTGGCAGAGGGATAAACACAGGACCAGGTCATAGTAGACTGTGGCAGAGGGATAAACACAGGACCAGGTCATAGTAGACTGTGGCAGAGGGAGAAACACAGGACCAGGTCATAGTAGACTGTGGCAGAGGGATAAACACAGGACCAGGTCATAGTAGACTGTGGCAGAGGGATAAACACAGGACCAGGTCATAGTAGACTGTGGCAGAGGGATAAACACAGGACCAGGTCATAGTAGACTGTGGCAGAGGGAGAAACACAGGACCAGGTTATAGTAGACTGTGGCAGAGGGATAAACACAGGACCAGGTCATAGTAGACTGTGGCAGAGGGAGAAACACAGGAAATGGTAGACTGTGGCAGAGGGAGAAACACAGGACCAGGTCATAGTAGACTGTGGCAGAGGGAGAAACACAGGACCAGGTCATAGTAGACTGTGGCAGAGGGAGAAACACAGGACCAGGTCATAGTAGACTGTGGCAGAGGGAGAAACACAGGACCAGGTCATAGTAGACTGTGGCAGAGGGAGAAACACAGGACCAGGTCATAGTAGACTGTGGCAGAGGGAGAAACACAGGACCAGGTCATAGTAGACTGTGGCAGAGGGAGAAACACAGGAAATTGTAGACTGTGGCAGAGGGAGAAACACAGGACCAGGTCATAGTAGATTGTGGCAGAGGGAGAAACACAGGAAATGGTAGACTGTGGCAGAGGGAGAAACACAGGAAATGGTAAACTGTGGCAGAGGGAGAAACACAGGAAATGGTAAACTGTGGCAGAGGGAGAAACACAGGATCAAAGAAACACATCAAATACAAACAATAAATATTATTTCAACAACACACAATTTCACATTGGGTCTCTTACCCCTCCTTCCCTTTCTCTCTCTCTCTCTCTCTCTCTCTCTCTCTCTCTCTCTCTCTCTCTCTCCCCCTCTCTCTCTCTCTCTCTCCTCAGTCCATGGTGAAGCAGTCTCCCTGGACTGGCAGTCACCAGGGGAGTGGCTGGGGCTCTGGGAATATGTCCTGGGGTCGGGACCACCGTCGTGGTGGAGGCATGGGCATCCCGGGCTCTGTCAGCCAGGTTTCCCCCATGAAGAAGCCCTTCCCCAGTAACGTCATTGCACCTCCCAAGTTCCCCCGCTCCGCCGGCTCCATGGGCCCCAAGTCCTGGATGGAGGAGAACATGTTCCGAACAGACAGTAACAGTAACACGCTTATGCCTCTCCAGGTACATGCTTTTTCTCAGTAAGCATAAATATACATGGGGTCTGTGTGTGTGTATATGTACTGTATACATTTTGGTGGAAGGAGTGCAAAGGGGTTTAACGTAATAATATCCTGAATTCGATATTAGAGCCAGAGAGTGAGCAAGAGAGTACGTGTTTCAGAAAGAGTGGTCGGTGGAAGGTAGAGACAGCAAGAAAGAGAGAGAGTACGTGTGGTCGGTGGAAGGTAGAGACAGCAAGAGAGAGAGAGTACGTGTTGTCGGTGGAAGATAGAGAGAGCAAGAGAGAGAGAGTACGTGTGGTCGGTGGAAGGTAGAGAGAGCAAGAGAGAGAGAGTACGTGTGGTCGGTGGAAGGTAGAGAGAGAGAGTACGTGTGGTCGGTGGAAGGTAGAGAGAGAGAGTACGTGTGGTCGGTGGAAGGTAGAGAGAGCAAGAGAGAGAGAGTACGTGTTGTCGGTGGAAGGTAGAGAGAGCAAGAGAGAGAGAGTACGTGTGGTCGGTGGAAGGTAGAGAGAGAGAGTATGTGTGGTCGGTGGAAGGTAGAAAGAGAGAGTACGTGTTGTCGGTGGTAGGCAGAGAGAGCAAGAGAGAGAGAGTACGTGTGGTCGGTGGAAGGTAGAGAGAGAGAGTACGTGTGGTCGGTGGGAGGTAGAGAGAGAGAGTACGTGTGGTCGGTGGAAGGTAGAGAGAGAGAGTACGTGTGGTCGGTGGAAGGTAGAGAGAGAGAGTACGTGTGGTCGGTGGAAGGTAGAGAGAGAGAGTACGTGTGGTCGGTGGAAGGTAGAGAGAGAGAGTACGTGTGGTCGGTGGAAGGTAGAGAGAGAGCAGGGAAAAGCTTTACGTGATGGGAATGAGACAGTTTAATATTCACAGCACTGTTTTCAGGGTGCAGAGTGTTTCACAGTATAGGATTGTTGGAAAGAAGAAGCAGGGAGGTGACAACCATCAAACGCAGAGAGCCAGACAGTGAGAGCAGATCAGGATGCAGAGGGGAAGAGAGAGAGCTGGGAGGGAGCAGGGGGAGAGAGAGGAGGGGAGAGAGTGTAAAGGGGCTGTTTAGAAAACACACAGCTGAGAATGAATGTCAATTCCCAGATGACGAGCAGAATTACCATTTCCATCAGGCGGGAGCGATGTTATTTCGTTCTGCCATAGTGGAGGTGTCAGGGAGCAGGCTGCAGTTAGTGCTGCTTTAAAGCTACTTTAACACCACATTTAGCAGGTAACACCACATTTAGCAGAGTCTATTTCAGGATGGGGGTTGTTATAACTCATTGCAGACATACTTAGAGACCCATAACTGATGTCATCTAATTGTGTACAGCACAGTTCTGACCTTTTAAGTACAAAGGGGGAAACTGGAGGCAGCAGACCTTAAGAAAGGATCTTTGGGTGGGCCACCATCACCATACTGTATCTTGGTTGAGACCGGAAAAACACGCAAGTTATTTCCCTAACACATTTTTCACAGTAATCCCTTGTTACTTTCTCCCCTCTGTCATGGCTCTGCACATCCTATTCCAGGAAGCAGGCCCTCCTCCATGAATTTATCATTTCTATAAACAGTGTCCGACCAGGAATTCCTCAAATTCCATACGCGTCTCCTGTCTTTCGCTTCCTTCCTGTGTGTAATGTTTTGGATAGGGGATATGCATTTGTGCTTCATCATGATGTGAATGTCATTAACAGAGATAAGCAGAAGTAGAAAGGGGGTAGTATGCTGGCACTGGGGGATTTAGAGGGGTGTCCTGTTGCCTAACCCATGGAGGTTACATTCCTAAATGCTTCGATCTTTCCATAAGAATGCCTTTATAACCATTCATTTCTTTTATTTATTTCACCTTTATTTAACCAGGTCGGCCAGTTGAGAACAAGTTCTCATTTACAACTGCGACCTGGCCAAGATAAAGCAAAGCAGTTCGAAACAGACAACAACACAGAGTTATACATGGAATAAACAAGCGTACAGTCAATAACACAATAGAAAAAAAAGAAAGTCAATATACAGTGTGTGCAAATGGCGTGAGGAGGTAGGCAATAAATAGGCCATAGTAGTGAAGTAATTACAATTTAGCAGATTAACACTGGAGTGATAGATGAGCATATGATGATGTTCAAGTAGATATACTGGTGTGCAAAATAGCAGAAAAGTACATAAAAACAATATGGGGATGAGGAAAGTAGATTGGGTGGGCTATTTACAGATGGGCTATTTACAGCTGCAGCGACCGGTAAGCGGCTCAGATAGCTGATGTTTAAAGTTGGTGAGGGAAATAAAAGTCTCCATCTTTAGCGATTTTTGCAATTCGTTCCAGTCATTGGCAGCAGAGAACTGGAAGGAATAGCGGCCAAAGGAGGTGTTGGCTTTGGGGATGACCAGTGAGATATACCTGCTGGAGCACGTGCTGCGGGTGGGTGTTGTTATCGTGACCAGTGAGCTGAGATAAGGCATAGACTTATAGATGACCTGGAGCCAGTGGGTCTGGCGACGAATATGTAGCGATGGCCAGCCGACTAGAGCATACAGGTCGCAGTGGTGGGTGGTATAAGGGGCTTTGGTGACAAAACGGATGACACTGTGATAGACTGCATCCAGTTTGCTGAGTAGAGTTTTGGAAGCTATTTTGTAAATGACATCGTCGAAGTCGAGGATCGGTAGGATAGTCAGTTTTACGAGGGTATGTTTGGCAGCGTGAGTGAAGGATGCTTTGCTGCGAAATAGGAAGCCGATTCTACATTTAATTTTGGATTGGCGATGTTTAAAATGAAGGAGAGTTTACAGTCTAGCCAGACACCTAGGTATTTGTAGTTGTGAGTGCCAGATGCTAGTGAGTGCCAGATGCCAAAAGCCCCATCATTCAAAGATGGAGGAAATAAAATGTTCTGATTGATTGGGCCTGATAGAGAAAAGCCTCGGAGGCTAAAGGCTAAACGGAACTGATTCCAAATTTTAAGAGACTGCTTTACAATTAGGTTGACACACCTTTTGCCTAGGGACACTGGGAGAGACGAGCACAAGACAGAAGAAAGTGCTGCAGGTTTACACGATTCAGACTACATCTGGACCCAGAGTGGTCTAGGGCCAGTAGGATCAGTCTGCAGCCAGTACAGAAGGGTTCTGAAATTTGCAGCCCAATAGTATGTCTGAAAATTTGGTAGAGCTAAACTCCCCAATGACTTAGGCTTCTGTAAATGTTTTCTACCAATCCGTGGTACCTTGCCATCCCAAATAAAATGCATGAATGTTTGATCCAGTGAAATAAAAACATATTTTGTAATAAAAATGGGTAAATATTGAAATAAATATAAAAATTTTGGCAACACACTCATTTTGATGACATTACTCCTTCCGATAAGGGAAAGAGGTAGTAAATTCCAAAAAGTAAAAGATTGTTTCAAACTGTCTGCTAGAGCAACAAAGTTTTCCTGAAACAAATTTGAATATTTCCTTGTCACTTTAACTCCCAAGTAGGTGAATTGATCCCGGATAATCCTAAACTGAGAACTTGTAAAAGAGCACTTTAAAGCAGCCTTGTTTACAGGAAAAAGCTATCTCTTGCCTAGATTCAGCTTGTACCCTGAGATTGATCCAAACATTTTAAGAACAGATAAGGCACGTGGCTATGAGGTATCAGGGTTAGAGATAAACTAAAGGAGGTCGTCAGCATATAGCGAGACATTCTGCTCTAAGCCCATCCTGATTATTCCTTGAATGGCATCATTAGAGCGTAGTGCAAGGCCGAAAGGCTCGATTGCCAAAGCAAACAACAAGGGGGAGAGTGGGCAACCCTGTCTGGATCCGCGGTGCAAGGGAAAATAGTCAGAGGACAAGTTGTTAGTCCGTACCGAAGCCATGGGGGGAAAATAAAGAATCTTTATCCACGCAATGAATTTGGGGCCAAAGCCAAATCTATAAAGGGCAGCTGTTAGGTAATCCCACTCAACACGGTCAAACGCTTTTTCCACATCAAGTGAGACCACCATCTCAGGGTCCTCCGACGCTGGGGAGTACAGTATATTCATAAGGCGCCTAATATTGAAAAACAAATGCCTATTTCTCACAAAGCCAGTCTGGTCAGAGTGTATTACTTGGTGTAGCGAGCCTTCCATACAGATGGCTAAAAGCTTGGCTAGGATTTTGTAATCACAGTTTAAAAGCGAGATTGGGCGATAGGATCCACATTCCAGGGGGTCTTTGTTTTTCATTAATAGTAATGAAATTGAAGCCTGATAAAGACTAGGCAGTAGCTTTGAGGTATTAAGGCACTCTGCAAATAGTCGAGACAAGAATGTGCAAAGCAGACCAGAAAACGTCCTGTAAAATTCGGTTGGAAAACCGTCCGGACCCGGTGATTTACCACTTTTCATTGCGGACACTGTTGTTGCAATCTCCTCACATTTAAGACATTTAAGTCATTTAGCAGACGCTCTTATCCAGAGCAGGTGTAAATTCTTCTTCTAGATAGTCATGGGAGTCTGTATCAATTGAAGGCATATTCAAGCCATTAAAGAAGGAATCAATCAGCAAAGGGTCTTGAGGGGATTCAGAGGTGTATAGCGCAGAGTAAAATTGTTTGAATTGATCATTGATCTCTTTATGTATAACTGTGGTGGCACCAGACGGGGTCCTTATTTGTGGGATTAAACGTGAGGCCTCAGATTTAAGGATCTGATGTGCAAGGAGTTTACTGGCCTTGTCGCCTTGTTCATACACTCTGTACCGAGCTCGCAAGAGTAACTGTTCAGCTTTCCTGGTAGAAAGCTCTTTAAATTCAGAATGGAGTAGTTGGCGCTCTTTATGCAGATCAGAGGAAGGATCCGGAGCATACTTCTCATCCAATGTGGCTATGGACTCGCTCAGGTCCCGAAGTCGCTGTTTTGGTTGGCTGTATAAGAAATCATTTGGCCACGTAGGTATGCTTTGAGAGACTCCCATATGGTAGAGCAGGACATACCTGGTGTTGAATTAGTTTCTAGGAATAAGGTGATTTCAGAAGAAATGAAATTGACAAACTTCTTATCTGAGAGTAAAATGGGGTTAAGATGCCATTGATAACACATAGGAGGTCGCTGGGGAAACTCTAATTCAAGCACTAATGGCGAATGGTCAGAGATAACAATACTCTCGTAAGTACACTGTCGAAGGTTAGGCAGAAGTTTTTTGTCCAAAAAGAAGTAATCAATCCGGGAGTATGTTTGATGAACATGAGAATAAAAGGAATACTGTCTATCTGTAGGATGTAGGAAACACCAGGCCTCAAACATAGCATATTTCTGAAGAAAGGTTTGAATAAGTAGGGCACATTTAGATGGGCCTGTAGTTGTTCGTGAGGACTTGTCAAGAACTGGGGACATTTTACAGTTGAAATCCCAATGAGCGCCCAAAAACCCCAGAATAACTTGTCTCAGAGTAATAATGTATGGTGGTAGATGTTTGAAAAAAGTACAGCAAAAAAAACTAAAAAGACAGAATGACAACATTAGAACTGAACAATTCATAAAAATGGGTAAACATTGAAATAAATATAAAAATTTTGGCAACACACTCATTTTGATGACATTACTCCTTCCGGGCCGGGAATCGCAGTCCATACTTCACACCTGGATGGTCCCGAAGTAGTCGTTTGGCCTGTCCGAAAGCTGCGCACTGCCTGGAAACAGTGGGGGAGTAGTCCTGGTAGATGGAGAAGCTCTGTCCTTGAAAGTTCAGAGTGGTATTGCGGGCTCGTCTGAGAATCTCCATCTTCTCATGGAAAAAGTGCACTCGAAGAATTATGTCACGGGGCCTCTCCCCGTCCCTGGGCTTTGGGCGCAGCGACCAGTGGGCACGATCAATCAGGGGCTTTTCATCTAAGGCAAGAACATCCTTCAGCAGTCCAGAACGAAATCCGTGGCGCGAGGCATTTCCGCTGACTCTGGGACCGATTCAAGTCTCAGGTTGTTGCAGCGAGAGAATCCCTCTAAACTCACACAGTTCTCCTTCACCTTTTTCAAATCCGCAGCTAGGCGTTTCACGTCAGCCTCCAGGGATGTAGCTAAGTCGGAGACATTGGTTGCGGAGATCTCCAGTGCTGCAATCATTGTAGTGTGCGACGCTGTTGTTGTTTTGAGTAATGTGATTGCTGGCACCGTCTCGTTCCGCAGGATGGTTAGATCTGCTTTTAAAGTATCAGAAACCTCCTGTATTCGGGCCTCAATCGTAGCAACAACCTCCGTTTTCATTTCAACTATCTCAGAGCGTAGTAGTTTGACGGCCTCGAGAATGTTCATTTCAGCACCGCCAGGCCAAGCTGCACCCCCGGGTAAAGTGTGAGTCCCTGGGCCCTCAGACTCAAGAGAGGGCGATGTGTAACGATCGTCGTTGGGAGAAAGAGAGGAGGACCAATGCGCAGCGTGGTAAGTGTTCATAGCTTTTAATGACGTACTAGAACACTGAACAAAACAATAAATAACAAACGAAATAAGGTCAGAACGTGACATCATGAGAATTGGTCTTGTAGGCCGGGTTTTCTCAAAGTCATGCTTTTGGCCTTATGTTTCATCGACATGCTGACATTCGGAAGCAAAGTAGTCTTGGTTTTTACGGAAAGGGATCACCAAACGAATATTTGAAAATAAATATGGTTCTGCTGCAGAATTCACATAAACTTTAAGAATACCACGGGAGCAAACGTAAAACACGTCAGTCGCACATGGCGTCCCTCCAATCCCCGTTGTCCACATATTCTAAGTAAGAACCATCCAGAGTAGTGATGCTAGTCAGGCGGGCGAGTGCGAGCAGCGAACAGTTGAAAAGCATGCATTTGGTTTTACTAGCGTTTAAGAGCAGTCGGAGGCCATGGGAGGAGTGTTGTATGGCATTGAAGCTCGTTTGGAAGTTAGTTAACACAGTGTTCAAAGAAGGGCCAGATGTATACAGAATGGTGTTGTCTGCGTGGAGGTGAATCAGGGAATCACCCACAGCAAGAGCGACATCGTTGATATATACAGAGAAGAGAGTCGGCCCTATAATTGAATCGTGTTGTACCCCCATAGAGACTGCCAGAGGTCCGGACAACAGGCCCTCCGATTTGACACACTGAACTCTGTCTGAGAAGTGGTTGGTGAACCAGGCGAGGCAGTCATTTGAGAAACCAAGGCTGTTGAGTCTGCCGATATGAATACGGTGACTGACAGAGTCGAAAACCTTGGCCAGGTCGTTGAAGACAGCTGCACAGTACTGTCTTTTTTCGATGGTGGTTATGATATCATTTAGCACCTTGAGCGTGGCTGAGGTGCACCCGTGACCAGCTCGGAAACCGGATTGCACAGCGGGGAAGGTACGGTGGGATTCGAAATGGTCAGTGATCTGTTTACTAACTTTGCTTTCGAATACTTTAGAAAGGCAGGGTAGGATGGATATAGGTCTATAACAGTTTGGGTCTAGAGTGTCTTCCCCTTTGAAGAGGGGGATGACCGTGGCAGCTTTCCAATCATTAGGGATCTCGGACGATACGAAAGAGAGGTGGAACAGACTGGTAATAGTGGTTGCAACAATGGTGGCGGATACTTTTAGAAAGAGAGGGTCTAGCCCAAGAGATTGTCTAGCCCAGCTGATTTGTACGGGTCCAGATTTTGTAGCTCTTTCAGAACATCTGCTACCTGGGGTTGGGTGAAGGAGAAGCTGGGGAGGCTTGGGCAAGCAGCTGCGGAGCTGTTGGTCAGGGTTGGGGTAGCCAGGAGGAAAACATGGCCAGCCGTAGAGAAATGCTTATTGATATTCCTTGATTATCGTGGATGTATCGATGGTGACAGTGTTACCTAGCCTCAGTGCAATGGGCAGCTGGAAGGAGGTGCTTGTATTCTCCATGGACTTTACAGTGTCCCAGTGTCTTTGTAGTCTTTGCTTTCCTGACTGACTGCGTGTATTGGTTCCTGACTATTCAATGCTAGTGCAGTCCGCCACAGGATGTTTTTGTGCTGGTCGAGGGCAGTCAGGTCTGGAGTGAACCAAGGGCTATATCTGTTCTTAGTTCTACATTATTTGAAAGGGGCATGCTTATTTAAGATGGTGAGGAAATTAATTTTGAAGAACACCCAGGCATCCTCGACCTACGGGATGAGGTCAATATCCTTCCAGGATGCCCGGGCCAGGTTGATTAGAAAGGCCTGCTCGCAGAAGTGTTTTAGGGAGCGTTTGACAGTGATGAGGGGTGGTCGTTTGACCGCGGACCCATAACGGATGCAGGCAATGAGGCAGGGATTGCTGAAATCCTGATTGAAAACAGCAGAGGTGTATTTGGAGGGCAAGTTGGTCAGGATAATATCTACGAGGTTGCCCATGTTTATGGATTTAGGGTTGTACCTGGTGGTTTCCTTGATAATTTGTGTGAGATTGAGGGCATCTAGCTTAGATTGTAGGACTGCTGGGGTGTTAAGCATATCCCAGTTTAGGTCACCTAACAGAACGAACTGTGAAGATAGATAGGGGGCAATCAATTCACATATGGTGTCCAGGGCACAGCTGGGAGCTGATGGGGGTCTATAACAGGCAGCAACAGTGAGAGACATTTCTGGAGAGATTAATTTTTAAAATTAGAAGCTCGAACTGTTTACCTGGAAAGTATGACAGAACTTTTCAGGCTATCTCTGGAGTAGATTGCAACTCCTCCCCCTTTGGCATTTCTATCTTGACGGAAAATGTTGTAGTTGGGTATAGAAATCGCCACATTTTTGGTGGCCTTGCTAAGCCAGGATTCAGAAAGGACATCAGGGTTGGCGGAGTGTGCTAAAGCAGTGAGTAAAACAAACTTAGGGAGGAGGCTTCTGATGTTAACATGCATGAAACCAAGTTTTTTCAGTTACGGAAGTCAACAAATGAAAGTGCCTGGGGACACGCAGGGCCTGGGTTAACCTCCACATCACCCGAGGAACAGAGGAGGAGTAGGATGAGGGTACGGCTAAAGGCTATCAAGACTGGTCGGTGCGTTGGGGAAAGAGAATTAAAGGAGCAGATTTCTGGGCGTGGTAGAATAGATTCAGGGCATAATGTGCAGACAGGGGTGTGGTGGGGTGTTGGTACAGTGGAGGTAAACCTAGGCACCGAGGGATGATACGAGAGGTTGCATCTCTGAACGCGTTAGTTATGCTGGGTGAGGTCATTGCATGTGTGGGAGGTGGGACAAAGGAGGTATCTGAGGCATGTTGAGTGGGACTAGGGGCTCTGCAGTAAACTAAAACAATGATAACTATCCTAAACAACAGTGTACAAGGCATATTGACATTTGAGAGAGACATAAAGCAAAGCATAAAACAATCACAGGTGTTGATTGGGAGAGCTAGCTAAGACAACAACGGGTAAGACAACAACAGCTAATCAGCTAAGACAACAGCAACGGGTAAAATGGCTATGAATGGGCAGAGAGGTTCGGTTAACTACACACAGGGCCTGAGTTTGAGACTGGGGCCGACAGATAAACAAAAAATTATAAATAAACAAGATGGAGTACCGTGATTAATGGACAGTTCAGCAGGCATCAGCTATGTAGCCAAGTGATCATAGGGTCCAGTGAACAGCAATAGATGGAACAGGGAAGCCACGAGGTAGTCGTTACTATGCTAGCACGCGGGAGACACCGCGTTTAAAGTTAGCAGACCGGGGTAAGTAGAAGCATCTGCTCCGACGTCCGACAAAGGCCGGTTGAGGGCACAGCGGATGGAGTTACGTCGGCGGGGTGCAGCGGGGCGCCTTGTCCACAAAGGGTCCAGGCAAGATGTCGAAAGAGGTATTGTAGTTGTAGTAATTTTGTTTGCTAGCCGGGAGATGCGCCTGGCTCGTGGCTAACTGGTGCTAGCTTCGGGGCAGGGGCGTTAGCCACTATAGCCACTCGGTAGCAGGTAGCTAGGAAATATCACATCATATCAAGGCAATTATAATACACGTTCATCTAGCTAGTGGATTAGTCTCCTACATAGATCTGTACTACATTCTCATTGGGTGACTGTGTGGCAACACTCCTCAGTTTATACAGTGGATACAGCATCACCTAAAGCATAATGTCCACCTGAAGACAGACTATAGCAGGAGTCGGCAACAGGCAGCCCGTGAACCAAAACCGGCCAACCAAAAAATGGTGTACAAAAAAGACTCAAATCAAATATGAGTTTCATTTTAGAAATCTGTTCACCAATTATTCCCAAAAAAAAAAAAAATACATTTGATTGTGTCTCAATGTAAGCAAGGTATGAAATTGTTGTTAGTTTCAAATCCAATCTCTTTTTGGGCATAGTTGTGGTCAATTTGCAGTGTTCAAATTATTATTATTATGTTCTGGCCCCCCGACCATCCACTCCGACAAAAATCGTCCCGTGGCTGAATCTAGTCCTAATGCCAGGGTCCCTGATTGATGCCGAAGAGTCAGCCAGGAAATGTTAGCCTAACATTGGGCTACAAATCACACACAGATTGACCACTGGACAGTATCATTTGTTTAGTTAAGTGTTTTTAATCCTGTGTCAGGACTAGAGGTCGACCGATTATGATTTTTCAACGCCGATACCGATTATTGGAGGACCAAAAAAAGCCGATACCAGTTAATCTGAAACATGCTCAATTTGGTTTAAATAATGCCAAAAACACTGTGTTGGAGAAGAACGTAAAAGTGCAATATGTGCCATGTAAAAAAGCCAACGTTTAAGTTCCTTGCTCAGAACATGAGACACGGGGCGGCAGCGTAGCCTAGTGGTTAGAGCGTTGGACTAGTAACCGGAAGGTTGTGAGTTCAAACCCCCGAGCTGACAAGGTACAAATCTGTCGTTCTGCCCCTGAACAGGCAGTTAACCCACTGTTCCCAGGCCGTCATTGAAAATAAGAATGTGTTCTTAACTGACTTGCCTGGTTAAATAAAGGTTAAAAAAAATATGAAAGCTGGTGGTTCAATATTCCCAGTTAAGAAGTTCTAGTTATTATAGGAATTATGACGCGTTGACTATTTCTCTCTATACCATGTGTATTTCATATACCTTTGACCATTGGATGCACTTTAGTATTGCCAGCCTAATCTCAGGAGTTGTTAGGCTTGAAGTCATAAACAGCTCTGTGTTTCAAGCATTGCTAAGAGCTGCTGGCAAACAAAGTAAAGTTTGAATGAATGCTTACGAGCCTGCTGCCGCCTACCACCCCTCAATCAGACTGCTCTATCAAATATCAAATCATAGACTTAATTATAATATTTTAAAAAATATATATATATATATAATAAAAACAGAAATATGAGACTTTGGTCATTAATATGGTCAAATCCGGAAACTATCATTTCGAAAACAAAACGTTTATTCTTTCAGTGAAATATGGAACCGTTACGTATTTTATCGAACTGGTGGCATCCCTAAGTCTAAATATTTCTGTTACATTGCACAACCTTCAATGTTATGTCAACCTTGTGTAAAATTCTGGCAAATTAGTTCGCAACGAGCCAGGTGGCCCAAACTGTTGCATATACCCTGACTCTGCGTGCAATGAACACAAGAGAAGTGACACAATTTCCCTAGTTAATATTACCTGCTAACATGAATTTATTTTAAATAAATATGCAGTTTTTTAAAAAATACTTCTGTTATTGATTTTAAGAAAGGCATTGATGTTTATGGTTAGGTACATTCGTGCAACGATTGTGCTTTTTTCACGAATGCTCTTTTGTTAAATCATCACCCGTTTGGCGAAGTTGCCTGAGATTCGATGATAAATTAACAGGCACCTCATTGATTATATGCAACGCAGGACAAGCTAGTTAACCTAGTAATATCATCAACTATGTGTAGTTAACTAGTGATTATGTTAAAATTGATAGTTTTTTCTAAGATAAGTTTAATGCTAGCTAGCACCTTACCATGGCTCCTTGCTGCACTCGCATAACAGGTGGTCAGCCTGCCACGCAGTTTCCTTGTGGATTGCAATGTAATCGGCCATAATCGGCATCCAAAAATGCAGATTACCGATTGTTATGAAAACTTGAAATCGGCCCTAATTAATTGGCCATGCCAATGGTCATGCCTGACCTCTAGTCAGGACCAGTAGTGTGTGGAGTACTTTCAAGTGGTTGTCAGGCTAGTATGATGACCATACCTCTAGCAACTTATCTTAGGCACCTAGAAAATGCCATTATTGTCTAATTAGGTAAGGGAGTAAACATTAAGTTGGAGGTGTTTGAGGTGCTCATATGAGCTTGTATCTTCCCTCATGTTCTCAACCATGAGAGGGCCCTTGTCATGTACATACACAGTAAAGTACACCCTTTTCTTTAAAGGTTCTGCCATCTGTGGTATGTTATAAAGGTTGACAGGCCTCGGGTTTAGATTCACCGTGCATGGCTGTCTTATAGCCCCTCTGATGAGCTCATAACCTCCCTCTCATCCCAGTGGGCACTCTGGGTAAATGCCATTCCTGGATTTGGTTTCTGCTCTCTGTCTGTCTGTCTCTGGGACGTGCTCCAAAGTTCCTGTTGAATCCATCATTGGGTACACTCTGCTCACTAGCATACCTTAGTACCCCTGAAGTGAATAAATACGGAAAGAATTTTAATCCATGTATGTGCTGTTAACACACTCTGAAATATTAAGCCACATACCCACAGACATTATTACCCATACCTATGTTACCCACAGACATTATTACCCATACCTATGTTACCCACAGACATTATTACCCATACCTATGTTACCCACAGACATTATTACCAATACCTATGTTACCCACAGACATTATTACCCATACCTATGTTACCCACAGGCTTTATTACCCATACCTATGTTACCCACAGGCTTTATTACCCATACCTATGTTACCCACAGACATTATTACCCATACCTATGTTACCCACAGGCTTTATTACCCATACCTATGTTACCCACAGGCTTTATTACCCATACCTATGTTACCCACAGGCTTTATTACCCATACCTATGTTACCCACAGGCTTTATTACCCATACCTATGTTACCCACAGGCTTTATTACCCATACCTATGTTACCCACAGACATTATTACCCATACCTATGTTACCCACAGACATTATTACCCATACCTATGTTACCCACAGACATTATTACCCATACCTATGTTACCCACAGACATTATTACCCATACCTATGTTACCCACAGACATTATTACCCATACCTATGTTACCCACAGACATTATTACCCATACCTATGTTACCCACAGACATTATTACCCATACCTATGTTACCCACAGGCTTTATTACCCATACCTATGTTACCCACAGACATTATTACCCATACCTATGTTACCCACAGACATTATTACCCATACCTATGTTACCCACAGGCTTTATTACCCATACCTATGTTACCCACAGACATTATTACCCATACCTATGTTACCCACAGGCTTTATTACCCATACCTATGTTACCCACAGGCTTTATTACCCATACTTATGTTACCCACAGACTTTATTACCCATACCTATGTTACCCACAGGCTTTATTACCCATACCTATGTTACCCACAGACTTTATTACCCATACCTATGTTACCCACAGGCTTTATTACCCATACCTATGTTACCCACAGGCTTTATTACCCATACTTATGTTACCCACATACTTTATTACCCATACTTATGTTACCCACAGGCTTTATTACACCCATACTTATGTTACCCACAGACTTTATTACCCATACCTATGTTACCCACAGGCTTTATTACCCATACCTATGTTACCCACAGACTTTATTACCCATACCTATGTTACCCACAGACTTTATTACCCATACCTATGTTACCCACAGACTTTATTACCCATACCTATGTTACCCACAGACTTTATTACCCATACCTATGTTACCCACAGACTTTATTACCCATACCTATGTTACCCACAGGCTTTATTACCCATACCTATGTCACCCACAGACTTTATTACCCATACCTATGTGCCAGAACACTGCAGGTTCCTTCCGCTTGTTGTATGTGTGTGTTTTAGGAACGCTCTAGAATGTACGACAGCCTGAACATGCACTCCCTGGAAAGCTCTCTGATTGACATCATGCGGGCGGAGCAAGATCCAATGAAGGGTGAGACTACTTACTTACTCCCTCTCACTGTCTTTAATTATCATACTTACTTAGTTACTGACTCACTGTATAATGGGGAAAGTCATTGTGATTGTGGTTAGGGAGAACAGTGGTTAGAGGGAATGCATATGAGGTGAAGTATACCCTTTTCCAAGGCACTGACAGGCTTCCTGCTCCCTCCTACAGGCATGTTTTTTTTCTTCCACAACCGGCTGTGCCTTTAAATGACCTTACAGCCCTGATCCTGCTGCTACTGCTACTGCTTAACCTAACCTGGGGCACACAGACAGACAGGAGTCAGGCAGCACTGCAGCACTCTCTGTCCTGATAGGATAGGAACACTCCTCACAGGGACAGGGAGTACGGTGACAGAGACAGGGCTGGCCCAGGAGTAGAGTGACATAGACAGGGCTGGCCCAGGAGTAGAGTGACAGAGACAGGGCTGGCCCAGGAGTAGAGTGACAGAGACAGGGCTGGCCCAGGAGTAGAGTGACAGAGACAGGGCTGGCCCAGGAGTAGAGTGACAGAGACATGGCTGGCCCAGGAGTAGAGTGACAGAGATAGGGCTGGCCCAGGAGTAGAATGACAGAGACAGGGCTGGCCCAGGAGTAGAGTGACAGAGACAGGGCTGACACACAGTTGCATGGCAGGCCTCTCCTCTCAGCTCAGCTCAGCTACTGGACTTTTAGAAAATACTCTAAGCAGGTGCATTGTAGTCAGTGTAAAAATGACTTCTAGCTAGCTAGCTTCACACATAGTTATGACCACTGGCGTCAACATACTTACTCCCCCAAACCATGGACAGGGACCGAAAAGTTTAGATTGACATTTATAGTAAACAACACATTCCCTCACATTGTATTTTGCACAGTATACTACCCCTCTAAATGTAATCCATTACAGTGACTAGTTACTTGTCCTAAATTGTAATCAGTAACATAACTTTTGGATGACCCAAATTTAGTAACGTAATCTGGTTACTATCAGTTACTTTTGGATTACTTTCCCCTTAACAGGCATTAGAAGAAGTCAAAAAGGATCCATCAAATGCATTTGGTGTATCATCATAGTGTTCTCTGGATTGTGGTCAGAGTCGCTCAGGTGGAAAAACTTTAAACTTGTGCCTTTATTTAATGCTGAATTTTTAACTAGGCAAGTCAGTTAAGAACAAATTCTTATTTTCATTGACGGCCTAGGAACAGTGTTTTCAGGTGCAGAACGATTTTTTTACATTGCAACCTTTTAGTTACTAGTCCAACGCTCTAACCACTAGGCTACCTGTCGCCCCATTGAATATAATTGGGAAAACAGAAAGATGTCAAAATGTGTTTTTTTACGCAAGCATCGTTTCTGAATTTAAATTTAATCCAAGAAGTAATCATCTAGTTTTCTGTAATCTGATTACAAATGTTTTCATGGTAATTTAACTGATTAAAGTTACAGTTTTTTGTAATCAGATAACATGAGATAACATGTAATCAGTTACTCCCCAACCTTCATTATTATTATTGTTCATAAACTAGTCTAAATGTTGAAGTTGGCTCAACATGGGCCTCCATAAGTATTAGTGGGTGTGGTGTTGTCCTATAGTCCTCTGGTCCTGACTGTGACTCTGGAGCCGATGGTGAGGGCATAGGCCATTATTCACAGCACAGAGAACCAGAGGGGGACTAAATTTAGACACACTTTCACACGCTGTGTGACAGCCAGAGGAGGGTGGAGGGTGAGAAGAGGGTGGAGAGGAGGGGAGAGTGGGCTCTGCCATTTATAGCACAGACTGCTAGTATAGAAGCAGAAGACAAGGACTAACCTCACAGGACTTTAGAAATGAGCTCAGCTAACTGGGCATAGGAGATGTACCATGCTTACATTGCAGTGGAAATAGGGTTGCTGATTTTTTAACTGGAGATCGGATCATTTGCCAGCATCTCTTCTTTCTCTGTTCACACATCTGCAATTCTTCCCATTGAATGTAGAGAGAACATAAATAGCTGACATGTGCTTCTGATAGTTCATTGGGGTTAATTACCCAAATCTATTCAGGGTGTTGTTTTGTTGTTGTTGTATTTTGTCAGCTCAAGCTGTCTCCGTGGAAAAGAGGGTTCAGTGTTCTGTTCCGACACTACAGCTCAGTAGGCTGTCATGTGACCGTGGTGCTTCTGTTCCTTATACAGTACATGGCCGTGCCCTTGATGTCCTCAACCTGTCCTCTCCATCTGCTGAGAGTCTCATCCCTGTGTGTGTGTGTGTGTGTGTGTGTGTGTGTGTGTGTGTGTGTGTGTGTGTGTGTGTGTGTGTGTGTGTGTGTGTGTGTGTGTGTGTCTCTGTCATGTCAGGTCGTGTGGGATGCCCTCATCCCGGGGCTGACGGCCTGCTCATGCTCAATGGTAATTATCTCTCCTGGCCAACACCAACTTGTGTGTCTTCTTCCATCACTATCATGGCCCAGTGTTCATGTTTCCATATTATGACTCGTTAGGGAGACTCAACCAGGCTATAGATCGAGAAGCTAGTATGGGATTGACCTTCCTGTCACGCTTTTCTGAACTTCATTTGTGTTGGGATATATCCTTCTCTATAGTGGACTATGCTGGATTGCTTTTGTTAAATTAGTAGTGTTGGTTCTCCTAGGCTGTGCTGTGTGTTGTAATAGTGTAGTAAACATGTCTCCTGTTGAAGGATATGCATTGTTGTTGTAATCCTACTGGGGCTTGAGATGTTGAAGAGGAATGTTTAGTAGTGTGGCTCACATGACGAGGTGGAATGCCTAGTTGTATAAGTCACATGACTTGGTGTAGTAGCTAGGTCACTTAGCTTATTTATGTAGGCTAGGTCACATGACTAGATGTCAGGAGAAGACTGGTGTCGTTTCCATTAGGCTGCTCCTCATACGTAGTCAGCCTAGTCCAGTTTACATAATAGCCTACATTCCTGCTTGACACATTGTCATATACCTAACTATTCAACATGATGTCAATACTGTGACGATAATAAGGTTTCATGACACTCCAACTATGCAGTTAGATGATGAGGGGCTGAATGGGGTAGGGGTAAATAATGGTACAGTATCTGTAGTGTCTGTAGTACCAGGTCTGGGGATACTTTACCTTGCGAGGAATGTCTGCAGGGCATAAAACCACTCTTTACTTTGTTTCCATGCAGCAAGGAGCTATGGGAGACGTCGAGGTAAAGCCGCCTTCATGTGACGTGCAGTCTGTGTCATGTCATGTGTGTTGCGTGTTCATCCACCACACAGCATGCTTTAATGCTACTGAACTGCAGCTGCCAAAACAGTGTCTGGATACAAACAATTCAGGGTTTATAGTGTCAACATGATCGCCACTGACAGTCAATCTAAATCATTTACTATGACATCCCAAGCATTTTTACCAGCAGTTGCTCCTTTTTGAATGTATTGCCGTGGATTAGGTGGGTAGATTTGAACCCAGGTCCAAGCGACTCTCGCCCCAACATCTTAGTCTTTACTCCAAGAGACCCTAATCTCTAGACAAGGTCGCTAGGTGTTGGGTTAAGGTCACTACAGTATATAATTGCAGACGTATATGAATACTGCACAACACGTTTACATCCAGACATTGCCATAGGAAACCATAGGTTTCAGGCTTGGTTACCACTAGTTTACCTCAGTCCATTGCTCTGACTACTGCTACTGCTTTGCCCCATGGTAACAACGTGAATCCACAGCTTCCTTGCCAGACCTCAAGCTTGTCCTCTCTGTCTACTGTCTGTCAGTCAGTCACAGAGCTCTGGCTGGAGTATTCACGGTTGTGTGTCTTGGATTTACAGCACATTTACAGTATAAATACTACATTGGACATAATCCTCTATCACTTTATGCTTGTACTTTATCTTGTAGCTACTCAGCACAAATCCTGGTGACAGATGTAAACAGCCATTACACATGTTGTTATGGACCCCGCTCATTTATCATGACTCATTATAATAATACTATCTCTATATAACATTAAGACGTTGGGCTCCATGAATGTGTTCAATCTAGGAATTGTCAGTGGGTGTTAACAGAGCTACAGCAGGTTGGTTGCTTCTGTTGTTGGCAAAGCAGAAGTATGTGCATCTGCTTGTGATGTGACTGTATGTATTCTATGCATGTGTGTATCTATGTGGATGTCATTGTCCATGTCTGCAGGTGTTCTGACCGCTGACCTGTGACCCCCTCTTCTCCAGGCCGCTCCTCCCTGTTCCCCATTGAAGACAGCCTCCTTGATGATGGGCACGGTAACCAGGGCATCCCAGGGCTTGGCCCTAACTGTTACCCCCACCAGAACGGGGAGCGCATCGAGCGTTTCTCACGCAAAGTGTTTGTGGGCGGCCTGCCCCCTGACATAGATGAAGGTGAGAGGAGGAAGAGCATAACACAGCATAACACAGTGTTGTTAGTTCAGTGAATCAGTTGATATGCTGTTATGAAAGGTTGTTTTTCCTTCTCCCGTTACTCCTCACACATCTGCCTTCCTCTCGCCTCTTCTTTCTATCTCTCGTCAGATGAGATCACCAACAGTTTCCGTCGCTTTGGCCACCTGGTGGTGGACTGGCCACACAAGGCTGAGAGCAAATCCTACTTCCCCCCCAAAGGTAAAGCTCACCTCAGACTTTCTTTAACTGAAATTGAAATAAATGTATGTCATAAAGGTATGTTTTAGCACTGTATACTGTATAAATATGGCTGGTAGCAATCAATGATGGCCTTAAGACTCCTGGAAGAGACAGTACAGCTGGTTGACCAACATCCTCTTTCCCAGATGACTAACCTACATAGTCTGTATATAGTACTTTTTCAAATTGAAATAATTCAGTGTATTTGTAGCAGTATTACCCCACACTATTGTATATGCTGTCCTGTTCCTGAGAGTGTGTTGTGTGTGTTGCCTAGGTTACGCCTTCCTGCTGTTCCAGGAAGAGAGCTCAGTGCAGGCTCTGATTGAGGCCTGCATGGAGGAGGACGGCAAGCTCTACCTGTGTGTCTCCAGCCCCACCATCAAAGACAAGCCTGTGAGTCCAACACAAACCCAGCTCTCTGTAGGGCCATTCCCACCAGCAAGGACATCTGTGAGACTAGCAACACCTACGCAGTGTAATTCCATCTTGCGATTATTCAATGTATGGGATATGTGTGATGTGTGTGTGTCTCCAGGTCCAGATTCGTCCGTGGAACCTGAGTGACAGTGACTTTGTGATGGACGGCTCTCAGCCCCTGGATCCTCGCAAGACCATCTTCGTAGGAGGGGTCCCCCGCCCTCTCAGAGCAGGTAAACACTTCCCTCATCTCCCTCTATCAGATCCACATGACATCTCAGCTGGGCCTCTAGTTGATCTACTCTGTAATTGGACTGGGATGTTTGTGTTGGTGATGGTAGATGTTGAAATACGTAGATAAACAGATGTTGTGTTTTGAGTAATAAGGAGCACCTGAGAGCGGCCAATGTTTTCCCTATGTAATGACAATCTGACAACCCCTCCTCCACTTTCTCTCTCACCCCTTAACCATCTCACCTACCCATGTGTCACTTCTCCATCTCCTTCCCCCACTCTTTACTCTTTTGTTTCTTCTCCTGTTCCGTCTCTCTCCAGTGGAGTTGGCCATGATTATGGACCGTCTCTATGGGGGGGTCTGCTATGCTGGCATCGACACCGATCCAGAGCTCAAGTACCCCAAAGGTGCGGGGCGCGTCGCATTCTCCAATCAGCAGAGTTACATCGCTGCCATCAGCGCCAGATTTGTCCAGCTGCAACATGGAGACATTGACAAGAGGGTACAGTCCTCCCTCCCTCCACTTCCCATCTAATTAACCACACAATCCTGCTGGAGACATTCTCCTCCTGATTTCCTAGGGATGCAGATAGAGAATGAGAGAGTGAGTGTGTGAGAGAGTCAGTCCTCGTGAGGATTTGTGGTTCAAAGAAAAACAGTGTGTGTTCCAATAGCATCACACGCAGATAGTCTGACGGTGGTTGCTATGGAGAGGAGAAAGCTTATTAGTGCTGATTGAATTAGTTCCATTTCCAGTCTCCTCTCCCTTTTCACCCTTCTCTCTCTCTCTCTCTCTCTTCCTCTCTCTCTCTCTCTCTCTCTTTCTCTCTCTCTCTCTCTCTCTCTCTCTCTCTCTCTCTCTCTTTTACAGTACATGCAATGTATCCATACCTATTGTTTTTAGGTATATTATGCACCCTTTTATACACTCTTGCTCTCTCAGTACCTGTGTTATCTCTATGTTATCTCTATGTTATCTCCCTGTACCCTTACAGGTGGAGGTAAAGCCCTATGTTCTGGACGACCAGCTGTGTGATGAGTGTCAGGGTGCACGTTGCGGTGGGAAGTTTGCCCCTTTCTTCTGCGCCAACGTGACCTGCCTGCAGTACTACTGTGAGTTCTGCTGGGCTAACATCCACTCCCGCGCCGGCCGAGAATTCCACAAGCCGCTGGTCAAAGAGGGGGCTGACCGCCCACGCCAAATCCACTTCCGCTGGAACTGAAGAGGAACGCGACCACACGTCACCATGGCGACACGGTCAGAAGGAACGGTCAAGGAAGAGAGACATCACCAGGCAGGAAAAAGTGCATCGCTCTGCCTCTTACCCTAAGCTATCAGTATAGAGTACATAACAGTATACAGTATATATATCTTTTGTAGCAGCCAAACACTACAAGCCTCAGTTTTTCACCAAAACCCCCCTCACATCTCAGGCTCTGACAACTTTTTTGTGGTACTTTAATGTTTTTTAAGAGGAGATTTAAAAAGAGATTGATTTTTTGTAGGTTTTTCAAATTATTTTTATATGTGAGATTTAACGTAGATATGAGAATGTTTTTGCATGGGAGCAGCCCATCTGTCTGTCTGTCTGTCTGCTGCTAGCCACCCCCTAGTGGGTGTAGCGTGCCCTTGTTTCTGGGAAAACCTTGATTCTATAATCTGAACGCCTGCCCCAGGTCATTTACCAAAGGTAACAAAACGATAGTAAGCATAAAAGTGATACATTTCTGCCACAAAACAAACTCTTATTTTTTATTGTTGATAATAATTTGTTATTTTTTTCCCATCAGGGAAGCCATTTACAAAAATTGAGGTTATTTTTGCTCTCATTTTGACCTGAAAAAATATTACCTCAAAATATGAATCTGGTTTTTATTAATTCTATTTAACCTTTTTAATCACAAGCTATATTAGAAGCTTTGCTGCTATATATAATATATGAATAGATGTATAGGTGGTATATATTAACGCCAGCTATAAACCAGAATCTTGAAAAATGAAATGCAGTCCGCACTCACACACTCATGGCCACCTTTGCCATGGAAGAATAGAATGTGAAAATTGAAGTGCATGTTTGTGTCTATACACCCTTTGCATGCAAGATAGACTTAACCAATACATGTAGGATAAAAAACAAACTACAGAAACTATATAACAGAAAACACTCAAATCCTACTTTGAATAGCAACAACAACAAAAACGTCAGAAGCCTAGGTGTAAGAAAATATATATATAAAAATGAAGACAAAGGAAAATACATGAAAACGACTTAACATTCAAAAATCTTGCATGCATTGATGTTGATCTGTTGTTTGAACCATTTACATACTTATTATACAAGAAAAGCGATATTGGTTCTAAACTAGTGGATGCCGCCATTTTGTGATGTGGTGGTTTGTATGGAGTAATGAACCCTGTTGAGAAGCTGAGTGGCGTTCAGTCAGTGGTTAGTGTCTGTGTCGTGTCTGTGCTGTCTGTGTGGATCTTGTTGGTGTGTGGAATGAGGTTTTAGTTTAGTAACAATGTAGGTAAACTAGAGGAGAATGAGAACATCACAACATTTTGCCTTCACCCTTCCTATCCTCCTCACCTTTGTATAGTTCCAGAGGTTACTCTAATGTAGCATAACCCTTTGCAGACCGAAAGCATACACAGAAGCCAGGCTGGATCTGATTTCTACAGGCATAAGACTGGGAGATGTGTGTTTATGCCATGTGTTAGGCTAGTTGGCCAATTTAAACCACTGTTCAGATGTTGAACAAGAGAAGGATCCGTAAGAAGAAGGATCCGTAAGAAAGCGTCTGTCCAACATCTGTTCCTGAGTTGTGTTATCAGGCTACTCAGTTTGATACACTGTTCTCCAAAACAACCAGGCTCCCATACATATTGTAGTTACAAGTTATTAGACTCCAGACCTGTAGAAAGTGATCCAGTTGTATGTCCTGCTAATGCAAGATGACAAAGACACACTCCCTCATATATTTTCAGTGATGGGGAAATAATTTTAATTTAAAAAATTGGATAACTGTGTTCTTTGTTTATCTAACTGTGACCCTGTCTCTCTGTGAGCAATGACCTGCTGGTGCCCTAGCCAGCTGTCTGGTACTGTACATGTCTGTATCTCTACAGTATAATATCCCTGTTATCCTTGTGTCATTGTGTTTCCTGGTGTGGAGTCAGTCCTTGGTATGCGGTTTAGACGTGGTTCAAGGGTCAAGTGTGTACTGTCACTACTACTACTTCATGGATATAAGATTGTTTATGTTAATTTATTCACCTATTAGATTGTTTATTTGTTCATGTCTTTAACTTGTGAGTTGGGACCCCCTCTCTGTCCCCTGCCTCTCTAATCACTTTTGATAATATATTATGCACTACCTTTTCTATATTTTCCCTCTGATTATTTGATTCTTGACTCGTTTTCACCCTACCAGTTAGTCAGCTGATTCAATGCAGACATGGTTTGGGCAACAACCTATTTTGCTCAATTTAATCACTCTTAAAAGATTCAGTTCTGCCGAACTTCTACCGATTTATAATTCTACCAGATGATTTTATTTTTTCATAATGACTTATTTAAGAAATTTTGTGAGGAGGCATTGGTCTTAGGTTTTTCTATGTGAATGAAGCAGTATTCTAATATGTTCTAATGTATTCGTAGGGGGTCCTGTTGTCTGTCAGTCTCTCCGTCAACTGAAAGAAGGAAGAAGTGCCACAGGGTACTGTGCTATGATGATTGGCTCTAGAGAAAATGGTGGCCAAAAAACGATGAGCAACCATTCAAAGCAAATGAAGGATCGTTATTAAGCCCCCACCCTGTTTGTTCTTTGTCCCGGTGGCCTCGGCTCTCGTGGTGTGGTTGGTGTTGTGCTCAGAACAGAACAGAGCTCTCTTGTACTTTGTCACCATTGACATGTAACACGACTCCTTGTGCTGTTTGTTGAGTAATGGGTCCTATTTTCTAAGTTGAACACTGTTACTTTGTATGTGTGTCTTTTTTTTTGTAAGAATCATATTTATTTCACTATTTTTGTAGACAAATAACTATTTGATTTTGATTGTATTTTTCTATTTCAATAGGTTATTATTATTAGTAGTAGTAGTAGTAGTATTACACACATTTTAGTGACCCTAATATTCTAATTATGTCTGGCTCTGTTGAAAGACAAAAATAAACAAAAGATTTGAACAAATAATTATGTAATTGATGTATCAATATATGACTGTTTTAATATATCAATATGGTTAATATACAAGTACACATTTACACCTTTTATTTGAAGGAAGGAAACATTGAGGGTTCTATTATATTCATGGAAGACACTTGAGATTCTCCCCCTGTTGCATCGAGGCCTGCGGTGCCTCTCCTCATGGATGCTCTGAAACTTGAATATAACACATTTTGAAAGGCTGATTAACCTCGAATATGTGTTGTGACGTGCAATACTGTTTCTAATGTTTGTATAAAAAGTAAAAATGACAGTGTAAACCTTTTTAATGCAGATTTATTTTTTTCATTGCATATTTTGCAGATTTCTGATCCACAGTGTCATTTTTTACTGTCAGAAAAGAAACCCCTTTTTTTCATTGCAACTATTTTTCAATCCAGATATCTTTGTACTGATGTAAATGATTGTAGTTATTTTGGATAGTGTTTTGCTACCAAAAGGAGAGAAGTTTTCATGCATATTTCTATTTAATTTTATTCCGTTTTTTATTTTATTTAATAGAAGCAGAATACTTGGAATAATTTTTCATATTATGTCATTGATATTATTTTGTATTTTTATGTGGAAATATATATAATTTTAAGATGCCAATTGCTAAGATATTATTTTAATTTGAATTATTTTTAAGCTAAATCTTTGTAATATTGTTAAAGTAACTCATTTCTAAATCGGAGTTTGTGTATGAATTCACAAAAGTGGTTTATGAGGTGTTCGGATTGTAATTATTACTCAATGGTTCTTTGATATGCAAAATTAATATCATGTCGATTTTAATTTTTGTTTTGTATTTAAATGGGGTGTTGATTACAATCTGTTTTCTTTCATTTCCTGAATAAATAAAGACCCATTCTGTTCAGACACAACATGCCTGCCTTTTTGTGTTTGTCAAAAGGCTTTGCCTATTGTTTAGGATGACATTGCTTTTGCGTAGGTATACTTTGACTTCACTCTACAGGGAGAAATGACCCTCTGCTTACTAGCCTAACTGTACAAGGAGTCCTCTAGTTGTATGTCTGAATAGGAGTGTAATGAGTGATATTAATCATTATATGCCTCCTCTGAGTCTATAGAACAGCGACTATTCTTGAGAAGTTCTTAAATGCATTTTAGACCCGGACAGAGGCTGGGCTCCCCTGTGACTAGTAGATATATGGCCAGGGTCATTGTGCAGTCAATATGGTAAACTGCTTAGCACAGCAAGCATCCTGGGAGAGTATGCGAGAGAGGCGAGGCAAGGGTAGATTCACAGTAAATGGGTTTGGAGATCAGTTTTGACAGGTGGCCAGATGTGACCATTACCAGGGTAAAGGTGGCCGTCATTTGCACACTCAGAACACCTGCCTGTGCTTCCACGGAGAGATTGTGTGTCACTAGCCAAACACCAGCCAGGAGCCCATCCTACAGCACCCCAATACCAAAGGCCCTATACCATACCATAGCCATCCTCCTCACAGTCCTAAAATCAAGGAAACACCAATATAAAGTGTATTAATAGGGTGTTGGGCCACCACAAGCCAGAACAGCTTCAATGCACCTTGGCATAGCTTCTACAAGTGTCTGGACCTCTATTGAAGGGATGCGACAACATTCTTCCATGGGAAATTACATCATTTGGTGTTTTGTTAACTGCTGTCTCCGGCGCCGCTCCAAAATGTCCAATAAATGTTTTATTGGGTTGTGATCTGGTGATTGAGATGGCCATGGCATATGGTTTACATAATTGTCATGTTCATCAAATCATTCAGTGACCACTCATGCCCTGTGGATGGGGCATTGTTAATCTATGGGGGCATAGTCATGGTAGCCAAAACAATGGCCTGCCCAGAATTTTATACATGACCCTAAGCATGATGGGATGTTAAATGCTTAATTAACAACACCTGTGTGGAAGGACGTGCTTCCAATATACTTTGCATTCCTCATTTACTCAAGTGTTCCTATGATTCTTTCACTTACCTGTAGTTTTCGTGCATATGCAGTATACCGCCATCTAGAGGCTAAATATTGCTATTGCTGCAACTTCTCAGTTGCAAAAAAAACATTTCTGAATGATCATGCTGTTACAAGAATCACACTGCAGAATGAAGTATAATGTCAGTAGTTGACTCTTTAATGTGGACTGGTGGAAAGGGTGTGTATTCAAGCCTGCACTCTGAACTTATGAAGTCAGTCCTTGAGTTGGTGATAGTTGTTTTGCTTTGTGGAAAGTTTATAACGAGACAGAGGAAGTGGATGAGGGAGAAAGAGGGAGGGGTGTGAGTGAAACAGAGAGGGGGAGGTTTGAATGACTCTAGGGAGGCTACTATTACAAATCAAGACTCTGAGAGGGAGCAGAGAGACAGAAGGAGCCCTACACAAATGTTTGAAGGAGCCCTACAAAGACGAAGGATAGGAGAGCGAGACAGAGAGGTTGAGAAGGAGACTATGTTATCCAAGGACATTCTACTCATCTCTCATCACCAAGGACACAGGACTGTGACCAGGAAGGAGATCTGAGGATTGACACAATTATACTGATTTGAAGTTGTTCAAGCAGTCAACAAGAGCAGCAGCTCTCAACCTGTGGTAAGAGCATTCAGCTGGCAAACATAACATCTGCATGTTTCTTAATACCATACATACAGTATGCCAGTGCTATGATCACTCACATTATAATCAAATAAAACTAATGTTCTTTACTTTGGGGTATAAGTTATTGGATGGGCCATACATTTTCAGAATAGATCAGAGACGCTGGCATGCTGTTTCACTCTCATCATCTCAAAATAACAACCTCAGCTGGTCATCACCTTTGTCTTAATTGAAGCAATAAGGCCTGAGGGGGTGTGGTATATGTCCAATATATCACGGCTAAGGGCTGTTTTTATGCACAATGCAACATGGAGAGCCTGGACATAGCCATTAGCCGTGGTATATTGGCCATATATCAAACCCCTGAGGTGCTTTATTGCTATTATAAAGTTTTACCAATGTAATTAGAGCAGTTAAAAGAAATGTTTTGTCATGCCCTTGGTATACGGTTTGATATTCCCCGTCTGTCAACCAGTCAACATTCAGGTCTCAAACCACCCAGGTAATAATGTTCATTTTAGCATGTGTACCAATTAAAATAATGGCACTATGCTTTTAAGAATGTGTGAGTTCTGTCCTTTCTTTCTGTGTGTGAGCGTGTGTATGCCTAGGTGAACATTTTGTGTGTGAGAAATGCATCTGAGAGTAGAGCAGGGTCAGTGCTTTAATAATGGGTAGGTCCCAGTCATGACATCATCTCTGCTGGGCAGAAATGGTGGGCGGGGATTCTCCCTCAGAGGGCCTTTCTCACACTGGCTCTATGCTGAGTTCATTACAGTACTACCCTCAAATTGAAAAACATGTTCCACTGAGAGCAGCTGCCTTTAGCGTAAATAGCCCTAATTAATAATGGGGGGCCAGGGGATATCTATTTCACAGTGCTGGCTGAGCTTGTTCACACCAGTATGTGAATTTGTGAGTGTATGTTCATTGGGTGGCCATTGGGTGGCCTTTGTGTGTGTGTGTGTGTGTGTGTGTGTGTGTGTGTGTGTGTGTGTGTGTGTGTGTGTGTGTGTGTGTGTGTGTGTGTGTGTGTGTGTGTGTGTGTGTGTGTGTGTGTGTTGGACTATAAATCATTTGCATGTGTGAGAATAAAGCATTTACACAAATGATTTATATTATGTTCCGTGGGTTGTGATTCCCCTGATCATGATCTTCAAGTTTTCCATCTTCAGGACAGTGTTCATTCTGTATCTCTAACATCTCACAACAAACGTTGCAGAATTTAAAAAAACTCATGGCCATGGAAACCCAATGTTAGTTCCACTATTCCTAAACACACGCTATTGTCAGATACAAAGACGTGGAACAGATGTAGAAACATACAGACACACAGAGCTAACATGCTCACGTCCAATTGCCCAGACATACTGTATACACACAACAACAAAGAGCAAAATTACAGGCATTGATATACTCAGATCTCACAAATATCCATGACTGTACCTGTTTGAATCCATGGTTCAGGTTTTTGTTACATTACTGTATACTCTGAATGTACAAAACATTAAGAACCCCTGCTCTTTCCATGACATAGACTGACCAGGTGAATCCAGGTGAAAGCTATGATCCCTCATTGATGTCACTTGCTAAATCCACTTCAATGAGTGTGGATGAAGGAGACAGCTTAAGGAATTGACACATGGATTGTGTATGTGTGCCATTCAGAGGACGAATGGGAAAATCAATATTAGGAAAGTGTTCATAATGTTTGGTACACTCAGTTATTAACTACATTATACATGCTGAAGCTGAAGATAAACTCCCAGGCATTTTTCCTGTATCAAGTTGAAGCTGGGTTTACCAAGTCATTCAGTGCATGCTGTTCAAGCCACTGAGCTATAAATTATCAATCCGGCTAGCCAGCTAAACAGACGTCTCTGCAACACATCTGTTTGAAGTCACGTACACAAGAATGCTCAACCAATCACACGACACAACACTGGACTGGCCAAGGGCTGGCATTTGTTAGTTCGTCCATCATTCCAGTGACATTGACCATCCAGCCAACTTGACACAACTGTGGAAAGCATTAGAGTCAACATGGGCCAGCAACTCTGTGGAACGCTTTCGACACCTGGTAGAGTCCATGTCCCGATGAGTTAAGGCTGTTCTGAGGGCAAAGGGGGGGCATTCAATACCAGGAAGGTGTTCCTAATGTTTGGTACACTAAGTGTATATTAAGCTGAAGATAAACTCACAAGCATTTTCCCACAGCATTTTTCCACAGCTGCCAACCATTACCGCCATACATGCATATAGTTTACAGTATAATTGAGATAGAGAATGAAATATAATTACTGTTGTGAAGCATATCTAACAACACTTGTGAAATCAATTATGTTTCCATGTGGTGTGTAACAAAGTGTCTAACTTCATCTGTATGATTTAAGCCTTATGACCTATCATGTTTTGCCAAATGGTATCCAGCTACAGTTTGGTATCTAGCTACAGTATGGTATCCAGCTACACTATGGTATCTAGCTACAGTATGGCATCCTACGACAGTATGGTATCTACAGTGGGGCAAAAAATTATTTAGTCAGCCACCAATTGTGCAAGTTCTCCCACTTAAAAATATGAGAGAGGCCTGTACACTTCAACTATGACAGACAAAATGAGAAGGAAAAAAAATCCAGAAAATCACATTGTAGGATTTTTTATGAATTTATTTGCAAATTATGGTGGAAAATAAGTATTTGGTCAATAACAAAAGTTTATCTCAATAATTTGTTATATACTCTTTGTTGGCAATGACAGAGGTCAAACGTTTTCTGTAAGTCTTCACAAGGTTTTCACACAATGTTGCTGGTATTTTGGCCCATTCCTCCATGCAGATATCCTCTAGAGCAGTGATGTTTTGGGGCTGTTGCTGGGCAACATGGACTTTCAACTCCCTCCAAAGATTTTCTATGGGGTTGAGATCTGGAGACTGGCTAGGCCACTCCAGGACCTTGAAATGCTTCTTACGAAGCCACTCCTTCGTTGTCCGGGAGGTGTGTTTGGGATTATTGTCATGCTGAAAGACCCAGCCACGTTTCATCTTCAATGCCCTTGCTGATGGAAGGAGGTTTTCACTCAAAATCTCACGATACATGGCCCCATTCATTCTTTCCTTTACACGGTCCCTTTGCAGAAAAACAGCCCCAATGCATGATGTTTCCACCCCCATGCTTCACAGTAGGTATGGTGTTCTTTGGATGCAACTCAGCATTCTTTGTCCTCCAAACACGACAAGTTGAGTTTTTACCAAAAAGTTATATTTTGGTTTCATCTGACCATATGACATTCTCCCAATCTTCTTCTGGATCATCCAAATGCTCTCTAGCCAACTTCAGACGGGCCTGGACATACACTGGCTTAAGCAGGGGGACACGTCTGGCACTGCAGGATTTGAGTCCCTGGCGGCGTAGTGTGTTACTGATGGTAGGCTTTGTTACTTTGGTCCCAGCTCTCTGCAGGTCATTCACTAGGTCCCCCCGTGTGGTTCTGGGATTTTTGCTCACCGTTCTTGTGATCATTTTGACCCCACGGGGTGAGATCTTGCATGGAGCCCCAGATCGGGGGAGATTATCAGTGGTCTTGTATGTCTTCCTAATAATTGCTCCCACAGTTGATTTCTTCAAACCAAGCTGCTTACCTATTGCAGATTCAGTCTTCCCATCCTGGTGCAGGTCTACAATTTTGTTTCTGGTGTCCTTTGACAGCTCTTTGGTCTTGGCCATAGTGGAGTTTGAAGTGTGACTGTTTGAAGTTGTGGACAGGTGTCTTTTATACTGATAACAAGTTCAAACAGGTGCCATTAATACAGGTAACGAGTGGAGGACAGAGGAGCCTCTTAAAGAAGAAGTTACTGGTCTGTGAGAGCCAGAAATCTTGCTTGTTTGTAGGTGACCAAATACTTATTTTCCATCATAATTTGCAAATAAATTCATTAAAAATCCTACAATGTGATTTTCTGGATTTCTTTTTCTCATTTTGTCTGTCATAGTTGAAGTGTATCTATGATGACAATTACAGGCCTCTCTCATCTTTTTAAGTGGGAGAACTTGCACAATTGGTGGCTGACTAAATACTTTTTTGCCCCACTGTAGCTACAGTATGGTATCCAGCTACAGTATGGTATCTAGCTACATTATGGTATTCAACTACAGTTTGGTATCTAGCTACAGTATGGTATCCAGCTACACTATGGTATCTAGCTACAGTATGGTATCCAGCTACAGTTTGGTATCCAGCTACACTATGGTATCTAGCTACAGTATGGTATCCTACTACAGTATGGTATCCAGCTACAGTATGGTATCTAGCTACAGTATGGTATCTAGCTACAGTATGGTAGTCAAATGTTATTTGTCACATACACATGGTTAGCAGATGTTAATGCGAGTGTAGCGAAATGCTTGTGCTTCTAGTTCCGACAATGCAGTGATAACCAACAAGTAATCTAACTAACAATTCCAAAACTCCTCTCTTATACACAGTGTAAGGGGATAAAGAATATGTACATAAGGATATATGAATGAGTGATGGTACAGAGCAGCATACAGTAGATGGTATCGAGTACAGTATATACATATGAGATGAGTATGTAGACAAAGTAAACAAAGTGGCATAGTTAAAGTGGCTAGTGATACATGTATTACATAAGGATGCAGTCGATGATGTAGAGTACAGTATATACGTATGCATATGAGATGAATAATGTAGGGTAAGTAACATTATATAAGGTAGCATTGTTTAAAGTGGCTAGTGATATATTTACATCATTTCCCATCAATTCCCATTATTAAAGTGGCTGGAGTTGGGTCAGTGTCAATGACAGTGTGTTGGCAACAGCCACTCAATGTTAGTGGTGGCTGTTTAACAGTCTGATGGCCTTGAGATAGAAGCTGTTTTTCAGTCTCTCGGTCCCAGCTTTGATGCACCTGTACTGACCTCGCCTTCTGGATGATAGCGGGGTGAACAGGCAGTGGTTCGGGTGGTTGATGTCCTTGATGATCTTTATGGCCTTCCTGTAACATCGGGTGGTGTAGGTGTCCTGGAGGGCAGGTAGTTTGCCCCCGGTGATGCGTTGTGCAGACCTCACTTCCCTCTGGAGAGCCTTACGGTTGAGGGCGGAGCAGTTGCCGTACCAGGCGGTGATACAGCCCGCCAGGATGCTCTCGATTGTGCATCTGTAGAAGTTTGTGAGTGCTTTTGGTGACAAGCCGAATTTCTTCAGCCTCCTGAGGTTGAAGAGGCGCTGCTGCGCCTTCTTCACGGCGCTGTCAGTGTGAGTGGACCAATTCAGTTTGTCTGTGATGTGTATGCCGAGGAACTTAAAACTTGCTACCCTCTCCACTACTGTTCCATCGATGTGGATAGGGGGGTGTTCCCTCTGCTGTTTCCTGAAGTCCACAATCATCTCCTTAGTTTTGTTGACGTTGAGTGTGAGGTTATTTTCCTGACACCACACTCCGAGGGCCCTCACTTCCTCCCTGTAGGCCGTCTCGTCGTTGTTGGTAATCAAGCCTACCACTGTTGTGTCGTCCGCAAACTTGATGATTGAGTTGGAGGCGTGCGTGGCCATGCAGTCGTGGGTGAACAGGGAGTACAGGAGAGGGCTCAGAACGCACCCTTGTGGGGCCCCGTGTTGAGGATCAGCGGGAGGAGATGTTGTTGCCTACCCTCACCACCTGGGGGCGGCCCGTCAGGAAGTCCAGTACCCAGTTGCACAGGGCGGGGTCGAGACCCAGGGTCTCGAGCTTGATGACGAGCTTGGAGGGTACTATGGTGTTGAATGCCGAGCTGTAGTCGATGAACAGCATTCTCACATAGGTATTCCTCTTGTCCAGGTGGGTTAGGGCAGTGTGCAGTGTGGTTGAGATTGCATCGTCTGTGGACCTATTTGGGCGGTAAGCAAATTGGAGTGGGTCTAGGGTGTCAGGTAGGGTGGAGGTGATATGGTCCTTGACTAGTCTCTCAAAGCACTTCATGATGACGGAAGTGAGTGCTACGGGCGGTAGTCGTTTAGCTCAGTTACCTTAGCTTTCTTGGGAACAGGAACAATGGTGGCCCTCTTGAAGCATGTGGGAACAGCAGACTGGTATAGGGATTGATTGAATATGTCCGTAAACACACCGGCCAGCTGGTCTGCGCATGCTCTGAGGGCGCGGCTGGGGATGCCGTCTGGGCCTGCAGCCTTGCGAGGGTTAACACGTTTAAATGTCTTACTCACCTCGGCTGCAGTGAAGGAGAGGCCGCATGTTTTCGTTGCAGGCCGTGTCAGTGGCACTGTATTGTCCTCAAAGCGGGCAAAAAAGTTATTTAGTCTGCCTGGGAGCAAGACATCCTGGTCCGTGACTGGGCTGGGTTTCTTCTTGTAGTCCGTGATTGACTGTAGACCCTGCCACATGCCTCTTGTGTCTGAGCCGTTGAATTGAGATTCTACTTTGTCTCTGTACTGACGCTTAGCTTGTTTAATAGCCTTGCGGAGGGAATAGCTGCACTGTTTGTATTCGGTCATGTTGCCAGACACCTTGCCCTGATTAAAAGCAGTGGTTCGCGCTTTCAGTTTCACGCGAATGCTGCCATCAATCCACGGTTTCTGGTTAGGGAATGTTTTTATCGTTGCTATGGGAACGACATCTTCAACGCACGTTCTAATGAACTCGCACACCGAATCAGCGTATTCGTCAATATTTTTATCTTATATTTATTTTTTTATTTTTATCAGAGAAGAGACTGCTCTTCTCTGTATCACGGAGGCCCTCCGCACTGCTAAAGCTAACTCTCTCTCCTCTGCTCTCATCCTTCTAGACCTATCGGCTGCCTTCGATACTGTGAACCATCAGATCCTCCTCTCCACCCTCTCCGAGTTGGGCATCTCCGGCGCGGCCCACGCTTGGATTGCGTCCTACCTGACAGGTCGCTCCTACCAGGTGGCGTGGCGAGAATCTGTCTCCTCACCACGCGCTCTCACCACTGGCGTCCCCCAGGGCTCTGTTCTAGGCCCTCTCCTATTCTCGCTATACACCAAGTCACTTGGCTCTGTCATAACCTCACATGGTCTCTCCTATCATTGCTATGCAGACGACACACAATTAATCTTCTCCTTTCCCCCTTCTGATGACCAGGTGGCGAATCGCATCTCTGCATGTCTGGCAGACATATCAGTGTGGATGACGGATCACCACCTCAAGCTGAACCTCGGCAAGACGGAGCTGCTCTTCCTCCCGGGGAAGGACTGCCCATTCCATGATCTCGCCATCACGGTTGACAACTCCATTGTGTCCTCCTCCCAGAGCGCTAAGAACCTTGGCGTGATCCTGGACAACACCCTGTCGTTCTCAACTAACATCAAGGCGGTGGCCCGTTCTTGTAGGTTCATGCTCTACAACATCCGCAGAGTACGACCCTGCCTCACACAGGAAGCAGCGCAGGTCCTAATCCAGGCACTTGTCATCTCCCGTCTGGATTACTGCAACTCGCTGTTGGCTGGGCTCCCTGCCTGTGCCATTAAACCCCTACAACTCATCCAGAACGCCGCAGCCCGTCTGGTGTTCAACCTTCCCAAGTTCTCTCACGTCACCCCGCTCCTCCGCTCTCTCCACTGGCTTCCAGTTGAAGCTCGCATCCGCTACAAGACCATGGTGCTTGCCTACGGAGCTGTGAGGGGAACGGCACCTCAGTACCTCCAGGCTCTGATCAGGCCCTACACCCAAACAAGGGCACTGCGTTCATCCACCTCTGGCCTGCTCGCCTCCCTACCACTGAGGAAGTACAGTTCCCGCGCAGCCCAGTCAAAACTGTTCGCTGCTCTGGCCCCCCAATGGTGGAACAAACTCCCTCACGACGCCAGGACAGCGGAGTCAATCACCACCTTCCGGAGACACCTGAAGCCCCACCTCTTTCAGGAATACCTAGGATAGGATAAAGTAATCCTTCTCACCCCCCCTTAAAAGATTTAGATGCACTATTGTAAAGTGGCAGTTCCACTGGATGTCTTAAGGTGAACGCACCAATTTGTAAGTCGCTCTGGATAAGAGCGTCTGCTAAATGACTTAAATGTAAATGTAAATGTAATCTGACGCAATACGAAACATGTCCCAGTCCACGTGATGGAAGCAGTCTTGGAGTGTGGAGTCAGCTTGGTCTGACCAGCGTTGGACAGACCTCAGCGTGGGAGCCTCTTGTTTCAGTTTCTGCCTGTAGGCAGGGATCAACAAAATGGAGTCGTGGTCAGTTTTTCCGAAAGGGGGGCGGGGCAGGGCCTTATATGCGTCGCGGAAGTTAGAGTAACAGTGATCCAAGGTTTTACCACCCCTGGTTGCGCAATCGATATGCTGATAAAATTTAGGGAGTCTTGTTTTCAGATTAGCTTTGTAAAAATCCCCAGCTACAATGAATGCAGCCTCCGGATAAATGGTTTCCAGTTTGCAAAGAGTTAAATAAAGTTCATTCAGAGCCATCGACGTGTCTGCTTGGGGGGGGATATATACGGCTGTGATTATAATCGAAGAGAATTCTCTTGGAAGATAATGCGGTCTACATTTGATTGTGAGGAATTCTAAATCAGGTGAACAGAAGGATTTGAGTTCTAGCTGGTATCTAGCTACAGTATGGTATCCAGCTACACTATGGAATCTAGCTACAGTATGGTATCCTACTACACTATGGTATCCAGCTATAGTATGGTATCTAGCTACAGTATGGTATCTAGCTACAGTATGGTATCCAGCTACAGTTTGGTATCTAGCTACAGTATGGTATCCAGCTACACTCTGGTATCTAGCTACAGTATGGTATCCTACTACAATATGGTATCCAGCTACAGTATGGTATCTAGCTACAGTATGGTATCTAGATACAGTATGGTATCCAGCTACAGTATGGTATCCAGCTACAGTATAGTATCTAGCTACAGTATGGTATCCAGCTACAGTATGGTATCTAACTACAGTATGGTATCCAGCTACAGTATGGTATCAAGCTACAGTATGGTATCTAGCTACCGTATGGTATCCAGCTACAGTATAGTATCTAGCTACAGTATGGTATCTAGCTACAGTATTGGTTCCAGGGAAGAAAGGTTTCCATGATGTGGTCTCTTATATCCCATCCATACAGTCACTTGATGACCCCTGGTTTGCTGCCCAGTCCGTACAGAACCAAAGTTACCTTTCTTTCGCTCTCTTTCTAAACCATAATTTATCTCATTGCTAAGTGCAATCATCAACTCTTTCAATAACATGATTGTTATTGTGTTCGGTCAATGTTTCTTAGGTCCAAGAGCAGATAACATGGCTGTGTTTCTGTGCGTGTCTGTGTCCAGAGGGTTATTTCAGCCTTGGGTTGCTCTGACATAGTTGTTCTGGCTGTTGTGTCATAACTAAGGAATGCATTGACAAAATGGAATTGGCTTGGAAGCGAGGCAAAGGCTTCTCTCACTGCTGCAGCCGCTAACACATTAATGCGACTGGGGGGGCTGACAACAGAGAGGAAGAGAAAAAGAGAGTCCAAAACGCAGCGTTATCCATTAGGACCCACATCTGGCGCTGTGGCTGTAGTTTGGCAGGAGAGAGGTGCGGTGCGTGATTCTTGATTCTTTCATATGTTATTTTACAGGGGAATATGCTGTGTTTTATAGTGCTGTGTCTAATGCTTATTATTTTAGCAGGTTCCTGTGTTTAGTCCCTCCGACCTTATCTCAGTCTGTCTGTTGGCTAGCTGGCATTAGAACATGCTCTTCTCCCGCCAGGACACTGCTGTGTTTTCATTTCTGGTCATCTCTAATAACTGGAATCTAAACTGGGCTGTTTCTCAACTTAGAAGAAAGTTTCCAGATTTGTTAGATTAATATGCACTCAGATCATGCACACTCTGCCATTATAAGAGAATGTCACCCGTTTGTGAATGTGGTCATTGAGGTTGTGTTTCAAGTACTATACAGTAGGTCTGATGAAGTGGCGGTCGTTTTCTTTTCTCTCTCTACAGAGCTGAGGATGTGGCGGTTGGTAGGCGTGGCCTTTTTGTGCCAGTGTGTGATTGGTCAGCTGCTGGAGGCCAAGGTGAGAGGAACTCCACCTCGTCTGATCTGCAGTGTTCCGGGGTTGCCAGGAACACCAGGTAAACCTGGCCCCAACGGGCCTCCAGGGGCCAACGGGAGCGTAGGAATCCCAGGAAGAGATGGCAGAGATGGCAGGAGAGGAGAGAAAGGAGAGAAGGGTGGAGCAGGTACAGTACTGACCTCATCTAACTCCATAAAACATACCCACAATCAGAGGCGGCATGCCCATAAGTAGCACAGGGGCACAATAATCATTGTAAAAATAAATAATCAAGTTAGAGTAGCTAGCTTGTAGAACTACTGTATCTTAGCTGGCTTGCCTGCTGGCAAGGTTAATAGACGTTAGAAAAGCAAGCAATTACTAAATGTACTGGATATTGCAGAGAAGCATATTTAGTTTTTAGTTTTTTTAAGTGCCACCCGTCAGGAAGATACAGACAGCTCAAGAGATCTGATTAGATATGAAGAAAAATAAACATATTTTTTAATATAGAATTAAGCATAATGATTATGGCTCTAGATTGCAGGAAAAAGCTGTTTCAGGTGAAAAATGCTAAATTCTCCAATTTACAGACAGGAGACGTAGCCCCCCTCCAGATCACCTCCCCAGCCATCCTCACGTACTTTGTGGCCCCTCAGATTTTTGGGGTATTTGCACACAGTTCAAATATGGACTCCGACTGTATATTTACTTATTGTCTACTTTACCTCCATGAACACGCCATTACCTTTTGGCAGTAAGTAAATATATAAACATTATAACGATTGCATCGAAAGACAAGTTTACACCACCAAAAATACATTTCAGTCCTTTTTAATTATCCTAACCCAAGCATTTCACAATCTGAATCTGCCCTGCAGATGGGTTTGCTCTCAGGACATTAAAGAGGCTTCAGTGATTGATGTAGAAGACAAATGGGACCCTCCAGTGATCTCTGAAATTGGGTTTATTAATCATGGTCAAACTACATCAGCTACACAGCCATATTTCACCAGGGAGACCATGAGCCAGACAAAACATGTATGTGATGTTTGGTTTAAATCAAAACTACTTCTACCAGGTGTTTTTCTAAGACCAAGGTTTCCATGTTTCTGAGCTTCCCACGCAGTTCCCTTTATTTGGGGTGTGTTCATATTTTTCCCAATGGTTGGATGCCTGGTTCTCCTGCCTTTGGAGTGATCCATTAGATAATATTTTATATGGGTCAAGGAAGCTGGAATATTTGGAAGAACAAAGTTAAATCACCGCCTCTGTTTTTTTTTTTTTTTTGTCAGTGTCTGTTAGTGTCTGTTAGTGTCATCCAAGTGCAACACGGCTTTAAGATACACCTTGTTTTAGATCCAATATGTACTATGTCAATGAGCTGTAAATGTCAGGCTCACAGTACCTGCATTCTGCATGATGTTCTTTTACAGACATACACATTTAAGAGGAACCTAGGCATGCAAATACCACACGGACTCTTTCTCTCACACACATCAGAATAGCACACATTTTTTCACACATTCAGTACATGCATACACATGCATCCTGTCCATTCTTTCCTAGCTCCAATACAATTATTGTGTGATGGTTTGGTTTGATACAATCCCAGATTTGACGACACTGTACAACAGTCAGTGCAGTAGTCAAACATAGATTGTGGCTGGACTCCAAGGGCGACATAATAACCGAGGATGGCTGTGAGGGACTGAGCAGTGGTGGAAAACTACCCAATTTTCATACTTGAGTAAAAGTATAGATACCTTAATAGAAAGTTACTTAAGTAAAAGTGAAAGTCACCCAGTAAAATACTACTTGAGTAAAAGTCTAAAAGTATTTGGTTCTAAATATACTTAAGCATCAAAAGTAAAAGTCTAAATCATTTCAAATTCCTAATATAAAGCAAAATAGACGCCACCATTTTTTTTGTGTGTTTAGTGAGTCTGCCAGATCAGAGGCAGTAGGGATGACCACGTGTTCTCTTGATAAGTGTGTTTAGTGAGTCTGCCAGATCAGAGGCAGTAGGAATGACCACGTGTTCTCTTGATAAGTGTGTTTAGTGAGTCTGCCAGATCAGAGGCAGTAGGGATGACCACGTGTTCTCTTGATAAGTGTGTTTAGTGAGTCTGCCAGATCAGAGGCAGTAGGGATGACCACGTGTTCTCTTGATAAGTGTGTTTAGTGAGTCCTCCAGATCAGAGGCAGTAGGGATGACCACGTGTTCTCTTGATAAGTGTGTTTAGTGAGTCTGCCAGATCAGAGGCAGTAGGAATTACCACGTGTTCTCTTGATAAGTGTGTTTAGTGAGTCTGCCAGATCAGAGGCAGTAGGAATGACCACGTGTTCTCTTGATAAGTGTGTTTAGTGAGTCTGCCAGATCAGAGGCAGAAGGAATTACCACGTGTTCTCTTGATAAGTGTGTTTAGTGAGTCTGCCAGATCAGAGGCAGTAGGGATGACCACGTGTTCTCTTGATAAGTGTGTTTAGTGAGTCTGTCAGATCAGAGGCAGTAGGGATGACCACGTGTTCTCTTGATAAGTGTGTTTAGTGAGTCTGCCAGATCAGAGGCAGTAGGAATTACCATGTGTTCTCTTGATAAGTGTGTTTAGTGAGTCTGCCAGATCAGAGGCAGTAGGGATGACCACGTGTTCTCTTGATAAGTGTGTTTAGTGAGTCTGCCAGATCAGAGGCAGTAGGAATTACCATGTGTTCTCTTGATAAGTGTGTTTAGTGAGTCCTCCAGATCAGAGGCAGTAGGAATGACCACGTGTTCTCTTGATAAGTGTGTTTAGTGAGTCTGCCAGATCAGAGGCAGTAGGGATGACCATGTGTTCTCTTGATAAGTGTGTGAATTTGACATTTTTTCTGTTCTGCTAAGCACTCAACATGTAACAAGTACTTTTGAGTGTCAGGGAAATGTATGGAGTAAAAATTACATTATTTTCTTTAGGAATGTAGTGAAGTAAAAGTTGTCCAAATATAAGTAGTAAAGTAATGTAACCCCACAAAAAAACTTAAGTAGTTCTTTAAAGAAAGTTTACTTAAGTACTTTACACCACTGGCACTGAGCCTATTCACTAATCCTTAAATAGTAGGGTTTTACATGCACAGGGAATCAGCTTACTCATATTACAAATAATCCAACAATACTGGTCAAATGTGATAATAACTGTTCAAGTATGTGTCAATGGCAATACACAGCTGGAGTTACAGTCAGTCAGAACACCAACTGTCTCCATTTCAGGGGTAAAGGGGAAAGTCGGCCCAACGGGTAAACTTGGCCAGCGGGGTGACCGGGGTCCTGGTGGGAAGAGGGGTCCTGGTGGAGAGAGCGGGGATGGGGGCCTACCTGGTCCTCCAGGGCCCCTTGGGAAGAAAGGGGACAAGGGCCAGCGAGGGCCAAGGGGGGTGGCAGGAGTCTGCCGGTGTGGCAGCCTGGTGCCTAAAGCAGCCTTCTCTGTGGGAATCACCAGCAGTTACCCTGCTGAGAAGGAACCTATCAAGTTCAACAAGGTCCTCCTCAATGAGGGGGGCCACTACAACCCAGAGACGGGTAAGTTCATCTGCGCCTACCCAGGCATCTACTACTTCTCCTATGACATCACACTGGCCAACAAGCATCTGGCCATCGGGCTGGTGCAGAACGGACAGTACCGCATCAAGACATTTGACGCAAACACAGGAAACCATGACGTGGCCTCTGGGTCCTTAGTAATGTTCCTGAACCCAGAAGACGAGGTGTGGCTGGAGATCTTCTTCAAGGACCAGAATGGCCTGTTTGCAGATGCAGGGTGGTCTGACAGCCTGTTCTCTGGATTCCTGATCTATGCAGACACCAACTACCTGGACTCACTAGCAGAGGACTACGCATAGTTTCTTATTACATTCAATAAAGAACTGAGAGGACTGAGTTTATAGCCTCCCCTTGATGCATTTAGAGTATCTATTTCATAATGTTTTATTTATATTCTATATAAATACAGTGAGCTCCAAAAGTATTGGGACAGCGACATTTTTGTTGTTGTTGTTGTTGTTTTGGCTCTGTATTCCAGCACATTGGATTTGAAATGATACATGAGGTTAGTTGCAGACTGTCAACTTTCATTTTCATCCATACCGGATTAACCGTTTACAAATTACAGCACTTTTTGTACACATTCTGGCGGACCAAAAGTATTGGGACAAATTCACTTATATGTGTATTAAAGTAGTACAAAGGTATGTATTTGGTCCCTATTCATAGCACACAATGATTACATCAAGCTTCTGACTCTACACATTTGTTGGATGCTTTTGCTGTTTGTTTGGGTTGTGTTCCAGATTATTATGTGGCCAATAGAAAATAATGGTAAATAATGTATTGTGTCATTTTGGAGTCACTTTTATTGTAAATAAGAAATATAGTATGTTTCTAAACACTTCTACATTAAAGTGGATGTTACCATGATTACGGATAATCCTGAATGAATCGTGTGTAATGATGAGTGAGAAAGTTACAAAGGCATACATTTTTAAAAAATGCTAACCTCCCCATTATTGTAAAGGTTGTCTTGGGGGTATGATATTTGTGAGTCTGTAACTTTCTCTCTTATCATTATTCACAATTCATTCCGGATGTGTGTGTATGACCTTGTGTATTTTGGGGGTAAAGTCATGTAGGAAATCATTTTTGTTTGGTGAAAGTAAACAATGTTTTTTGGGAGAAAAATATCTAAGTATCTAAGTGATAATAAGCTATGATTTATATATTTCATGAATACATGTTATGATATTTACTTCAGTCATTAATGAGTCTTCCCTGTACCTTATTTTTTTAAAGTATTGAATAGTATTAGTTGAATACTATTAGAGTTTAAGGCACAAGTACTGTACTGTCTTTGAGTGTGGTGATATGATATAGATGCTCAATCCCAAAAGTGTAATGCAACACAGATGTTAAACACATTACTGAACACTGGCTGTAATAAACCATTTCATCCCTATCAGCACAATCATTACACTTGACTATCTTCATAATATCCCACATAACACTATAAGTATGGCAGATAGTCTGACTCTGCAGACAAGTAATCAAGTCATCTACTGTATCTCTACTATCCAGAGATTACCATTGTGGTCTGGTCCAGCTGAATGAAAGTGGTGTGTCTTGGACTCTTCCCTGTGTGTTTTTGGCATGATCACTGGAATTTGAGAAGCTATTTGTGTTCTTGTTATGTTTACCATCGGAAAATAGGTTTTTTCTCATTTAATAAAAATTCTGCAGGTGAGTATGGGAGTATGGAGAGGTTGGGAGCCCATAAACACGGAAACAAATCTGTACCGACATGAGGGGTGTGTGTGTGTGTTGTTTCTAACTCAGCTGTAGCATGTAGAGCCTTTGGGGAAATACAATTCTAGAACACATATATGAGAGAGAAGAGTGGGAGAGTGTTGCATGTGTGCTTCTGGAGAGTGTTACTAAACTATACAGTGTTCATCCCTTTTTGGATCTAAACTGATGGGAAGATACAATGTTGCCAAATAGTCTTGCCAGAATTTAGTTAATAACGCCACAAGACAAAAATATGTTCGATTTTATTACTGATCTGGTATTTGATTATTGGATTTAAAGGAATATTTTCTATGACAAATGTAATTACTGTACATCGTAAGTGTTCATTTGAAAAGTCTAATATCATGATGTTAATCCACACACTCTTCCATTCAAATCACCAAATGGGGGGGGGGGGGGGGGCATGAAAGACCATGAAGAATGTTCCGCTGAGCAACTGCTGTACGCATCGAGATACCATTCGACAAACGGAAGCAAACCTGTGAGACTTTACGGACACCGTAGAATGTGACGCAATCACTGTTCGATGATTGACAAATCCGTGCATCAATGAAAATCCTAGATGTTTGGGCGAGAATAGGATACAATACTAGAGTGAACCAATGCTGTTTGCAAGGTTGTTCGAGGAGTAGTTGATATCGTTACTAAGCAGCAGCAATAGCAGTAAGCCTGTATGTTATAGTTATCAAGAGGGAGAAATTAGTCACATTTTTTGTTGTCCAATGGATAGTCTTTTTACCTCCAGGTCTGTACACATATTCTTCAGTTTTTGTATATCGAATAACCTAGTTGTCTTATAATATTACCCGAGGCCACCTTTGTAGTTGTTTATCAGCCCAATGGACTGTAGGCTAAATATTATATCGTTTTCACACCATTGTCTGAGCTCGAGGGCTTTTACCTAGCTAAATTACTTTATAGAATGTTCGCCTTTGTTCCACAGAGCGGTACATTTAGTTACATTGTTGATTATTTGTTACACGCTCTAGTAACGGTTACAATGTTTCATTTGTTGCACGCTCAAATTAAACTGTTGCAATGTTTCATTGCAGAGTCAACAGGATATCTCGTTCGACAGGATATAATGTAGCGGTTCTCATTAGGGATACCAATAGATTTAACGTTGAAAACCAAGCCATTTAAAGTTGAACTTCTTCCCATCATCAATATGGCCTCCTCAAGGTAACTGTCAAATTGTTTTAACTTTTTATTTTTAGAAACATATTTACTTAGCATTTGCATTGGGTTTCCCTGACCATAGTATTATTTCTTGTTGAATGAATAGAAATAGTCTATGCATAGCAGGCCTAATTTGCTTGTGAAACTGTCCTCCATTTCAGTGATCTTCGGGAGAAATTACGAAAGAAACGACGGGCGCTACAACAGACTCTGCAGGTCAAAGACGACGTGGATACAGATACCCAGGTAATGCATAACATACAGTCAGTCATACACAATCGCCCAGTCCTTGATTAAGGGACTAGCTTGCTGCTGAGGTTTTGAGAGTATCTCCAAATGTATTGTTGTCATAGCGCTTCACTCTAATAACACAACTGACTCACTGTGCCTACCAGTACTCTACATTACATTGAAATCACATGCGCCGAATACAACATTACAGTGAAATGCTTACTTACGAGCCCCTAACTAACAACGCAGTTAAAAAAATATGGATAGGAATAAGAAATAAATGTAACAAGTAATTAAATAGCAGCAGTAAAATAACAATAGCGAGACTATATACAGGGGGTACCGGTACAGAGTCAATGTGTGGGGGCTTGAGGTAATATGTACAGTACATGTAGGTAGAGTTATTAAAGTGACTATGCATAGATGATAACAACAGAAAGTAGCAGTGGTGTAAAAGAGGGGGGAGGGGAGGCAATTCAAATAGTCAGTGTAGCCAATTTATTAGGTGTTCGGGAGTCTTATGGCTTGGGGGTAGAAGCTGTTTAGAAGCCTCTTGGACCTAGACTTAGTGCTCCGGTACCGCTTGCCGTGCGGTAGCAGAGAGAAAAGTCTATGACTAGGGTGGCTGGAGACTTTGACCATTTTTAGGGCCTTCCTCTGACACCGCCTGGTATAGAGGTCCTGGATGGCAGGAAGCTTGGCCCCAGTGATGTACTGGGCCACTCGCACTACCCTCTCTAGTAGAGGTCGATTAATTAGGGGACGTTTTCAAGTTTTCATAACAATCGGAAATCGGTATTTTTGGACACCGATTTGGCCGATTTATTCTTTATTTAATCTTTATTTAACTAGGCAAGTCAGTTAAGAAGACATTCTTATTTTCAATGACGGCCTAGGAACGGTGGGTTAACTGCTTTGTTCAGGGGCAGAACGACAGATTTTTACCTTGTCAGCTTGGAGATTCAATCTTGCAACCTTACAGTCCAACGATCTAACCACCTGATTACATTGCACTCCACAAGGAGCCCGTTACGCAAATGCAGTAAGCCAAGGTAAGTTTCTAGCTAGCATTAAACTTATCTTATAAAAAACAATCAATCAATCATAATCACTAGTTAACTACACATGGTTGATGATATTACTAGTTTATCTAGCGTGTCCTGCGTTGCATATAATCGATGCGGTGCGTATTCGTGAAAAAGGACTGTCGTTGCTCCAACGTGTACCTAACCATAAACATCAATGTCTTTCTTAAAATCAATACACAGAAGTTTACATTTTTAAACCTGCATATTTAGCTAAAAGAAATCCAGGTTAGCAGGCAATTATTAACCAGGTGAAATTGTGTCACTTCTCTTGCGTTCATTGCACGCAGAGTCAGTGTACATGGAACAGTTTGGGCCGCCTAATTTGCCAGAATTTTACGTGATTATGACATAGCATTGAAGGTTGTGCAATGTAACAGGAATATTTAGACTTATGGATGCCACCCGTTAGATAAAATAGGGAACGGTTCAGTATTTCACTGAAAGAATAAACGTCTTGTTTTCGAGATTATAGTTTCCGGATTCGACCATATTAATGACCTAAGGCTCGTATTTCTGTGTTATCAAGTTATAACTAAGTCTATGATTTGATAGCGCAGTCTGACTGAGCAATGGTAGGCACCAGCTGGCTAGTAGGCATTCATTCAAACAGAACTTTCGTGCGTTTTGCCAGCAGCTCTTCGCAATGCTTCAAGCATTGCGCTGTTTATGACTTCAAGCCTATCAACTCCCGAGATTAGGCTGGTGTAACCGATGTGAAATGACTAGCTAGTTAGCGGGGTGTGCGCTAATAGCGTTTCAAACGTCACTCGCTCTGAGACTTGGAGTGGTTGTTCCCCTTGCTCTGCATGGGTAACGCTGCTTCGAGTGTGGCTGTTGTCGATGTGTTCCTGGTTCGAGCCCAGGTAGGAGCGAGGAGAGGGATGGAAGCTATACCGTTACACTGGCAATACTAAAGTGCCTATAAGAACATCCAATAGTCAAAGGTTAATGAAATACAAATGATATAGAGAGAAATAGTCCTACAATTCCTATAACAACTACAACCTAAAACTTCTTACCTGGGAATATCGAAGACTCATGTTAAAAGGAACCACCAGCTTTCATATGTTCTCATGTTCTGAGCAAGGAACTTAAATGTTAGCTTTCTTACATGGCACATATTGCACTTTTACTTTCTTCTCTAGCACTTTGTTTTTGCATTATTTAAACCAAATTGAACATGTTTCATTATTTATTTGAGGCTAAATTGATTTTATTGATGTATTATATTAAGTTAAAATAAGTGTTCATTCAGTATTGTTGTAATTGTCATTATTACAAGAAAAGCAAGTTAATCGGCCGATTAATCGGTATCGGCCTTTTTTGGTCCTCCAATAATCGGTATCGGTATCGGCGTTGAAAAATCATAATCGGTCGACCTCTACTCTGTAGTGCATTGCGGTCGTAGGCCAAGCGGTTGCCATACCAGGCAGTGATGCAACCAGCCAGGATGCTCTCGATGCAGGATGCTCTCGGTGCAGCTGTAGAACCTTTTAAGGATTTGAGGACCCACGCCAAACCTTTTCAGTCTCCCGAGGGGGAATAGGTTTTATCATGCCCTCTTCATGACTGTCTTGGTGTGCTAGGACTATGTTAGTTTGTTAGTGATGTGGACACCAAGGAACTTGAAGCTCTCAACCTGCTCCATTACAGCCCTGTAGATGCGAATGGGAGGGTGCTCAGTCTTCTTTTTCCTGTAGTCCACAATCATCTCCTTTGTCTTGATTACATTGAGGGAGAGGTTGTTTTCCTGGCATCATACAGCCAGGTCTCCGACCACCCTATAGGCTGTCTCGTCATTGATCAGGCCTACCACTGTTGTGTCATGGGAAAACTTAATGATGGTGTTGGAGTCGTGCCTGGCCGTGCAGTCATGAGTGAACAGGGAGTACAGGAGGGGACTGAGCATGCACCCCTGAGGGGCCCCTGTGTTGAGGATCAGCGTGGCAGAGGTGTTGCTACCTACACTTATCACCTGGGTGCGGCCTGTCAGGAAGTCCAGGATCCAGTTGCAGAGGGAGTTGTTTAGTCCCAGTGTCCTTAGCTTATTGATGAGCTTTGAGGGCACTATGGTGTTGACTACAGCTCAGCGTTCAATGAATACCATTCTCAAATAGGTGTTCCTTTTGTCCAGGTGGGAAAGGGCAGTGTGGAGTGCAATAGACATTGCATCATCTGTGGATCTGTTGGGGCGGTATGCAAATTGGAGTGGGTCTAGGGTTTCTGGGATAATGGTGTTGATGTGAGCCATGACCAGCCTTCAAAGCACTTCATGGCTATAGATGTGAGTGCTACGGGTCTGTAGTCGTTTAGGCAGGTTAGCTTAGTGTTCTTGGGCACAGGCACTATGGTGGTCTGCTTAAAACAGGTTGGTATTACAGACTCGGACAGGATGAAAATGTCAGTGAAGACACTTGCCAGTTTGTCAGTGCATGCTCGCAGTATACGTCCTGATAATCAGTCTGGCCCTGCGGCCTTGGGAATGTTGAACTGTTTAACTTCTTGCGTCGAGCCATCCCGGATCCGGTATCGTGACTACAGCCTCAAGCTCATTACCATAACGCAACGTTAACTATTCATGAAAATCGCAAATGAAATGAAATTAATCTATTTGCTCTCAAGCTTAGCCTTTTGTTAACAACACTGTCATCTCAGATTTTCAAAAATATGCTTCTCTACCATAGCGAACTAGCATTTAGCATTTAGCGTTAGCATTTAGCATTAGCATTTAGCGTTAGCATTAGCAGGCCACATTTTGCAAAAACATTCAATAAATCATTTACCTTTGAAGAACTTCGGATGTTTTCAATGAGGAGACTCTCAGTTAGATAGCAAATGTTCAGTTTTTCCTGAAAGATTTTTTGTGCAGGAGAAATCGGTCCGTTTGGTGCGTCACATTTGGCTACCAAAAAAACCCGAAAATTCAGTTATCCAAACGCCAAACTTTTTTCCAAATTAACTCCATAATATCGACTGAAACATGGTAAACGTTGTTTAGAATCAATCCTCAAGGTGTTTTTCACATATCTCTTCGATGATATATCGTTCCTGGAAGTCTCCTCTCTCCTCTCAATCACATGGAAGAATGGTTGCAGCTGGAGATTGCGCACCAATTTTGACGCAGGACACCGGGCGGACACCTGGTAAATGTAGTCTCTTATGGCCAATCTTCCAATGATATGCCTACAAATACGCCACAATGCTGCAGACATCTTGGATGAACGGCAGAGAGCATAAGCTCGTTCACAGCATATTCACAGCCATATAAGGTGACGTTAGTAAAACACAGCTTCAAAAATCCTGTTCATTTCCTGTTTGAAGTTTCATCTTGGTTTCGCCTGTAAGATCAGTTCTGGGGTACTCACAGATAATATCTTTGCAGTTTTGAAAACGTAAGAGTGTTTTCTTTCCAACGCTGGCAATTATATGCATAGTCGAGCATATTTTCGTGACAAAATATTGCGCTTAAAACGGGCACGTTTTTTTATCCAATAATGACATAGCGCCCCCATAGGTTGAAGAGGTTACTCACATCTGCTGCGTAGAGTGTGATCACACAGTCTTCCAGAACAGCTAGTGCTCTCATGCATGTTTCAGTGTTATTTGCCTCAAGTGAGCCACTGGGCAACTTTTGTCACTGGGCAGCTCTCGACTGTGCTTCCCTTTGTAGTCTGTAATGCAAGCCCTGCCACATCCGACGAGCGTCAGAGCCGGTGTAGTACGATTCGATCTCAGTCCTGTATTTACGCTTTGCCTGTTTGATGGGTCGTTGGAGGGCATAGCAGGATGTCTTATAAGTTTCCGGGTTAGAGTCCCTCTCCTTGATAGCGGCAGCTCTAGCCTTTAGCTCAGTGCGGATGTTGCATGTAATCCATGGCTTCTGGTTGGGGTATGTACGTACGGTCACTGTGGGGACAACGTCATTGATGCACTTATTGATGAAACCAATGACTGATGTGGTGTACTCCTCAATGCCATCGGAGGAATCCCGGAACATATTCCAGTCTGTGCTAGCAAAACAGTCTTGTAGCTTAGCATCTGCTTCATCTGACCACTTTTTTATTGATCTAATCACTGGTGCTTCCTGCTTTAATTTTTGCTTGTAAGCAGGAATCAGGAGGATAGAATTATAGTCAGATTTGCTAAATGGAGGGCGAGGTTTTTTTCCCTCTAGTTACACATTTAACATGCTGATAGAAATTTGGTAAAACAGATTTAAGTTTCCCTGCATTAAAGTCCCCGGCAACTTGGAGCGCCGCCTCTGGGTGAGTGTTTTCCTGTTTGCTTATGGAGGTATACAGCTCATTCAGTGCTGTCTTAGTGCCAGCCTCTGACTGTGGTGGTTTGTAAAACAGCTACGAAAAATACAGATGAAAACTCTCGGTAGGTAATGTGGTCTACAGTTTATCATGAGATACTCTCAGGTGAGCAATAGCTTGAGACTTCCTTAGATATCGTGCACTAGCTGTTATTTACAAAAATATGTAGTCCGCCGGCCCTTGTTTTACCAGACGCCGCTGTTCTATCCTGCCGGTGCAGTTTATAACCAGCCAGCTGTATGTTGATAGTGTCGTCGTTCAGCCACGTCTCCATGAAGCATGAGATATTACAGTTTTGAATGTCCTGTTGGTAGTTTAATCTTCCGCGTAGGTCATATATTTTATTGTCCAAAGATTGCACATTTGCTATCAGAATGGAAGGAAGTGGGGGTTTATTAGATCGCCTACGAATTCTAAGAAGGCAGCCCGCCCTCCGGCCCCTTTTTCCCCGCCTCCTCTTCACGCAAATCACAGGCATTTGGGCCTGTTCCTGAGAAAGCATTTTGTTTTGCGTTGGCCTCGTCAGACTCGTTAAAGGGAAAAAGGAGTCCTTGGTGAGTAATAGCAGTCCTGATGTCCAGAATTTATTTTCGGTCATAAGAGACGGTAACATTATGTACAAAATATGTTAACAAAATAATAAACAAACAAAAAACACAATCGGATGGCAGCACGTAAAACGTCTGCCTTCTTCTCCGGCGCCATCTTACTAACTTTGATACAGCTGTGAGCCTCTAGAAACAAGATACAAGGTACTTTATTGCCAGACAGAGGAAGTACAGGCTTTGACAAGACTCAACAAGTCCTGAAAGCGAGTTTCACCTGCACCCACTGAGGAAGTCAAATGTGAATACACATCCACACACACAAACTGGCAGGGCTCTGTGTCTAAGTGCTCTGATCTGCCTGGTAGGCTCTGGTCCCAACAGACAAGAAGCAGAGTAAGGAGAGAGGACAGACGACTATGGAGGTTGGTGTGTTTTCTCCCATAGCCTCCTTGTAGCTGTACTGTGGCCTAGCTAGCCTGAAGTCACCTTGTGTGCTTTCTTCCTGACTGCAGTCTTCTGACCTGCCTTGTTCACCACCTCGCCAAGAGACGTGTCCAGACTGCTTCTCTCTCTTTCCTCTGTAGAGTTCTCTGAGTTCTATAGGTTGTGTGCTGTAGTTCTCTCCTCATAACACTCTACTTCTTCTTCTGTTTTCTTTCTCCCTCCTCGAAGGGGATATTTTATCAATCTGAAAAGCAGCAGCTGCCTTCATATGAAGTCACAGGCCTACCTGTAATATTGTAGGATGTCTATGACTTTGCACCAACTGTGTGTTTGTGTTGGGTTATTAGGAGCTAACAGCTGGTGAGGAGGAGCCTGGAGATACACTGAGACGCAACCTGAAGGCTCAGAGACAGAAGAGGAAGAAAAAGGTATTGAAGTTAGAATTCCCTGGCTCCGTCCTAGCTATAATCATCACCACTTTTCTTGTTGATTAATAGTCTTAAACTTAAACCCCAGTGTTATTACAGAGTAGTAGTACTACTAGTAAAGTATTTTCTGTCGGTTTCATTAAATCAAATCAAATCAAATGTTATTTGTCACATACACATGGTTAGCAGATGTTAATGCGAGTGTAGCGAAATGCTTGTGCTTCTAGTTCCGACAATGCAGTAATAACCAACGGGTAATCTAGCTAACAATTCCAAAACTACTGTCTTATACACATACGTGTAAAGGGATAAAGAATATGTACATAAGGATATATGAATGAGTGATGGTACAGAGCAGCATACAGTAGATGGTATCGAGTACAGTATATACATATGAGATGAGTATGTAAACAAAGTGGCATAGTTTAAAGTGGCTAGTGATACATGTATTACATAAAGATGCAGTAGATGATATAGAGTACAGTATATACGTATACATATGAGATAAATAATGTAGGGTATGTAAACATTATATTAAGTAGCATTGTTTTAAAGTGGCTAGTGATACATTTTACATCAATTCCCATCAATTCCCATTATTAAAGTGGCTGGAGTTGAGTCAGTGTGTTGGCAGCAGCCACTCAATGTTAGTGGTGGCTGTTTAACAGTCTGATGGCCTTGAGATAGAAGCTGTTTTTCAGTCTCTCGGTCCCAGCTTTGATGCACCTGTACTGACCTCGCCTTCTGGACGATAGCGGGGTGAACAGGCAGTGGCTCGGGTGGTTGTTGTCCTTGATGATCTTTATGGCCTTCCTGTGACATCGGGTGGTGTAGGTGTCCTGGAGGGCAGGTAGTTTGCCCCCGGTGATGCGTTGTGCAGACCTCACTACCCTCTGGAGAGCCTTACGGTTGTGGGCGGAGCAGTTGCCGTACCAGGCGGTGATACAGCCCGACAGGATGCTCTCGATTGTGCATCTGTAGAAGTTTGTGAGTGCTTTTGGTGACAAGCCAAATTTCTTCAGCCTCCTGAGGTTGAAGATGCGCTGCTGCGCCTTCTTCACGATGCTGTCTGTGTGGGTGGACCAATTCAGTTGGTCTGTGATGTGTACGCCGAGGAACTACCCTCGGCGAACTACCCTCTCCACTACTGTTCCATCGATGTGGATAGGGGGGTGTTCCCTCTGCTGTTTCCTGAAGTCCACAATCATCTCCTTAGTTTTGTTGACGTTGAGTGTGAGGTTATTTTCCTGACACCACACTCCGAGGGCCCTCACCTCCTCCCCGTAGGCCGTCTCGTCGTTGTTGGTAAATCAAGCCTACCACTGTTGTGTAGTCCGCAAACTTGATGATTGAGTTGGAGGCGTGCGTGGCCACGCAGTCGTGGGTGAACAGGGAGTACAGGAGAGGGCTCAGAACGCACCCTTGTGGGGCCCCAGTGTTGAGGATCAGCGGGGTGGAGATGTTGTTACCTACCCTCACCCCCTGGGGGCGGCCCGTCAGGAAGTCCAGTACCCAGTTGCACAGGGCGGGGTCGAGACCCAGGGTCTCGAGCTTAATGACGAGTTTGGAGGGTACTATGGTGTTAAATGCTGAGCTGTAGTCGATGAACAGCATTCTCACATAGGGTTATCTTACAAAATGTTGACACTTGCTCCCTCTCCTAGCTTGAGAAGGCGTCTACAGATGATACACCTGATGACTCAGTGGTGGAGCCCCATGATGAGACAGTGGTGGAGGTCACTGCTGTTCAACAGATCAGCCACGATGATGACAAACCAGAGAAGCATGTCATCGTGTCCAGTCCCACTCACTCCCAGAGAGGAGGTGAGACTGTCTATCCTGCATGTCCTCTAACCTGGTCCTCCCTAGCCTATTGCTGTCAAACAGAGAGGAGTTGGTTAACAGCCCAAACAGACTGGTCCACCAGGGTAGTTTCTCCCTACTCTGTCTCCCATAGGTGTTGTTTCATACCTGTCTCTCCCCTCAGACCTGCCACCCCGGCCTCAGGCCAAACCCGCGCCAAGCTCGAGCCACTCAGAGAGCTCCACCATGAGACAGCGAATGAGAGACAAGCTGAGGGCAGCCAGGGTAAACACAGCCTCGCTCTACTCAACATGTATTATTGATTAACTACAGAGATTCCTAATTTTGTACAATTTTTCAAAGGTTTCAGGACCAAACTTCCTGTTTATTCTCCACAAATCTTATTGTTTGATTGAAATTGATTGAAAATGTATTGTCTCTTGTACACTTCATCAGTCCAAAGCAGAAAGTCTTCTACAGCAGGAGGCTTCCTTGGAGGCGCCAGCTAGTCGCTTGCAGAGTCTCAGAGACAGAGACACACTCACCAGGTTTGACAGAGAGGTGAGGACCTGACTTCTACTCACTTTCTTCACTGTCTATGTGCATATAGTAGTCCAGTACCAGCATCACTGTACAGAGATAATCTTTTATTGGAGAATTCATTAACCATATTTTGAAGCATGTAATTCACTATGCTAACTAGCCTGAAAGTGAAGGTCATGATCCGCTGATGTTTTACAGACAGAGCCAGACCTCAGGGCGGGGAGAGATGACCACTCTTCTCCCCTCAACACCAAAGTCAAGTTCCGAGAGACAGTCAGGCGTGTCAGGATAGAGAGTATAGTGAGTGGCCAAACTGCTCTCCTTTGGTTCTTGTAATCTAATAGATTGTATGATTAAGGTTAAGGATTTTATCAATGTCCTCTGTTTTATTGCAAATGTAGTCGGAGACAGGTTTACCCACAGCGGAGGAGGCCTACAATTTTTTCACTTTCAACTTTGACCCGGAACCCCATGAAGAGGCGGGCAAAGGTCGTAAGAAGAGAAGGCCAAGGACAGAAGGGGAGAATGACGATGAGGAAGAGGAGGAGGAAGCGGTCACTGAAGTGGACAGGGAACAGAAAGGCGAGAACGAGGAGCGGGTAAAACTAGCATAGATAATGAACCATTTTCAACTCATTTAATTTTAATGCATCTCCTGAATTAATTTAAAGAAAATGTAATTGACTGAAAACAAGGGTAGACGTTCTCCCAGAGTACAAGTAGCATATATTGTTGCCATGGATTGCTAATGATTGCAGCATCTGTGTGTAATTAGCTGTAAAATATATGGGACCCTGAGACCCTCCTAAACCAGTCAGCTAGGAACATGACAGGACAGTGTTCTTAGATCAGCATCGATGCTGAAGGCACCATATGTCAGATGAAAAGATTTCTTTCTGTCTCTCATTTGATCTTGGCTAGTGAGAGAGGTCTGAGCCACATTGTTTTAAGACCGGTATTCCCAAACTGGGGTACGCTCAATGCCGTCTGGAGTACGCTAATTAAAAATGTGATTCACAATTTAAAAAATATTATACTTTTTTCCTTCACATTTTCAAACAGTCCATTTGATATTTTCCAACGGGGCTATACATTTGGGTGAGTTTTCTTTCTCGCCTGAGTAGCCTCGTTTCACTGCCAAAAATAAAATTCAACCATCTCATGTTCAGCGAAATAACATCACAATGTTAAACACAGGTAGCCTAGTCAAATAATGAACATCCAATCACATTAAACGTCTCTTGCGGGAATTCCACTAACGGTCTGTATGTAGCCAAACATAGCTGCTGCTCATGTTGGTATTTGTACTGATGGCGCAAAAGCCATGACAGGGAGACATAGTGGAGTGGTAACGCGTGTGCAAGCAGTTGCTCCCAATGCCACTTGGGTACACTGCAGAATCCACCGAGAGGCTCTTGATGTCAAGGGAATGTCTGACAGCTTGAAAGACATTTTGGACACTACAGTGAATATGGCTAACTTTGTTAAAGCAAGGCCACTGAACTCTTGGGTATTTTCTGCACTATGCAATGATATGGGCAGCAACCGTGTAATGCTTTTACAACATACAGAAGTGCGCTGGTTATCAAGGGGCAATGTATTGACATGTTTTCTTTTAATTGAGAGAGCTTAAAGTTTTCTTTACTGACCATAATTTTCACTTGTCTGACCGCTTGCATGATGACGAGTTTCTCACACGACTGGCATATCTGGGTGATGTTTTTTCTTGCCTGAATGATCTGAATCTAGGATTACAGGAACTGTCCGCAACTATATTCAATGTACGGGACAAAATTGAGGCTATGATTAAGAAGTTGGATCTCTTCTCTGTCTGCATTAACAAGGTCAACACTCAGGTCTTTCCATCGTATGATTTTTGTTTTGTGTCTGCAAATGAACTCAAGCTTACAGACAACGTCAAATGTGATGTAGCGAAGCACCTGAGTGAGTTGGGTGCGCAATTACGCAGGTACTTTCCAGAAATGGATAACACAAATAACTGGATTCGTTATCCCTTTCATTTATTTAAAAAAATATATATAATTTCACCTTTATTTAACCAGGTAGGTGAGAACAAGTTCTCATTTGCAACTGCGACCTGGCCAAGATAAAGCAAAGCAGTTCGACACATACAACAACACAGAGTTACACATGGAATAAACAAACATACAATCAATAATACAGTAGAAAAATCTATATACAGCATGTGAAAATGAGGTAGGACAAGAGAGGTAAGGCAATAAATAGGCCATGGTGGTGAAGTTATTACAAAATATAGAAATTAAACACTGGAATGGTAGGATGTGCAGAAGATGAATGTGCAAGTAGAGATACTGGGGTGCAAAGGAGCAAGATAAATAAATACAGTATGGGGATGAGGTATATTGGATTGGCTATGTACAGATGAGCTATGTACAGGTGCAGTGATCTGTGAGCTGCTCTGACAGCTGGTGCTTAAAGCTATTGAGGGAGGTAAGAGTCTCCAGCTTCAGAGATTTTTGCAGTTCGTTCCAGTCATTAGCAGCAGAGAACTGGAAGGAGAGGCGGCCAAAGGAAGAATTTACTTTGGGGGAGACCAGTGAGATATACCTGCTGGAGCGCGTGCTACGGGTGGGTGCTGCTATGGTGACCAGTGAGCTGAGATAAGGCGGGGCTTTACCTAGCAGAGACTTGAAGGATGACCTGAAGCCAGTGGGTTTGGCGACGAGTATGAAGCGAGGGCCAGCCAACGAGAGCACACGGGTCGCAGTGGTGGGTAGTATATGGGGCTTTGGTGACAAAACGGATGGCACTGTGATAGACTGCGTCCAATTTGTTGAGTAGAGTGTTGGAGGCAATTTTGTAAATGACATTGCCAAAGTCGAGGATCGGTAGGATGGTCAGTTTTACGAGGGTATGTTTGGCAGCATGAGTGAAGGATGCTTTGTTTGCGAGATAGGAAGCCGATTCTAGATTTAATTTTGGATTGGAGATGTTTAATGTTAGTCTGGATGGAGAGTTTAAAGTCTAACCTGACACCTAGGTATTTGTACTTGTCCACATATTCTATGTCAGAACCGTCCAGAGTAGTGATGCTGGACGGGCGGGCAGGTGTGGGCAGTGATCGGTTGAAGAGCATGCATTTAGTTTTACTTGCATTTAAGAGCAGTTGGAGGCCACTGAAGGAGAGTTGTATGGTTATTGAAGCTCGTCTGGAGGTTTGTTAACACAGTGTCCAAAGAGGGGCCAGAAGTATACAGAATAGTGTCGTCTGCGTAGAGGTGGATCAGAAAACCACCAGCAGCAAAAGCGACATCATTGATGTATACAGAGAAGAGAGTCGGCCCGAGAATTGAACCCTGTGGCACCCCCATATTCATGCCCTGCCTCCAGTCCACTTACCGATATCTGAACAAGAGAGCCTCATCGAAATTGCAACAAGCGGTTCTGTGAAAATTGAATGTAATCAGAAGCCACTGCCAGATTTCTGGATTGGGTTGCGCTCAGAGTATCCTGCCTTGGCAAATCGCGCTGTTAAGACACTGATGTCCTTTGCAACCACGTACCTATGTGAGAGTGGATTCTCAGCCCTCACTAGCATGAAAACTAAATACAGGCACTAGGGTTGCACATTTTGGGAAATATTCAGAGGTGGAAATTAACGGGAATATATGGGAATTAACGGGAATAAATGGGTATTAACAGAAATCTATGCAAATGAATACCATTTAAATGTAAATGTTTTTCGCATTGGATATATTTACCATATCATATGGAGACAGAAACAAACATTTTATCTTATCATAAGTAGACATAATTGCAAATTATTAAATCCTTCCAATAGAAATAAAACAAATTGAACTTCACATGGGATGATTTCACTGAACAACAAAAGAAAGGGAATATTCAATGCATCTCCCAAAAACATTTTCAACATACTTCTGTAGAAACTAAAGCTTTGGTTGTCTTCCTCTCAGGCTTCCATGTCTTCTCCCTGGACCTCCTCAATGTCCACATCTTGAACATCAGACTCTGAGGCCTCATCTTCACTGTCATTTTCCAACCCTGTTGAGGATGGTTCGTTGTCAGGCTCAAAAAGCCTCAAATTTGCCTGGATGGCCACCAATGTTTCAACCCTTGTATTGGTCAGACTGTTGCGTGCTTTGGTGTGTGTGTTCCCAAACAAGGACCAGTTGCGCTCTGAGGCAGCTGATGTTGGTGGGATTTGGAGGATGATGGAAGCAACAGGGGAAAGACCCTCAGATCCACAAAGTCCCTTCCATCAGGTGGCTGATAAGATATGTTGGCACGACTGCCATATTGCATCTCCATCCCAAAGCCCTTACTTGGAAGTGTACTTCGCCAGACTGCCGAGGTGGCGAGACACGATAGTTATGAAACCATAGGCCTTGTTGATCTCTGAACCAGACAGGATGCTCTTGCCAGCATACTTGGGGTCCAACATGTACGCTGCGGTATGTATGGGCTTCAGGCAGAAGTCTTCACACTTTTTGATGTATTTCAGATCTGCTTGGAACCACAGTGAAGTGGGTAGGGCAGTAAGGATTTATTGTCTTACATCTGCAAGCAGTCTGAACATCAGACAGGATGGTATTGTCTCCCTCAATCTGTTCAATGGGTACTGCTATGGGTTTCTGGAGTTTCAGGCTGCTTACCACTCTCTCCCAAAATACATAATCCAGGACGATCCTCTTGATGGCGCTGTCCATATCGGAAATCTGTGAAATGGCCATTTCTTGGTGACTCCTTCCCCTCCAGGAGACTGTCAAACATGATGACGGCACCACCCTAACAGGTGTTGCTGGGCAACTTCAATGTGGTGCTCTTATTCTTCTCATTTTGCTTGGTGAGGTAGATTGCTGCTATAACTTGATGACCCTTCACATGCCTAACCATTTCCTTGGCTCTCTTGTAGAGTGTATCCATTGTTTTCAGTGCCATTATGTCCTTGAGGAGCAGATTCAATGCATGAGTAGCACAGCCAAAAGGTGGGACGTAAGGATAGGACTCCTCCACTTTAGACCAAGCAGCCTTCATGTTCGCAGCATTGTCTGTCACCAGTGCAAATACCTTCTGTGGTCCAAGGTCATTGATGACTGCCTTCAGCTCATCTGCAATGTAGAGACCGGTGTGTCTGCTGTCCCTTGTGTCTGTGCTCTTGTAGAATACTGGTTGAGGGGTGGCGATGTAGTTAATTATTCCTTGCCCATAAACATTCGACCACCCATCAGAGATCATTGCAATACAGTCTGCCTTCTCTATGATTTGTTTGACCTTCACTTGAACTCTGTTGAACTCTGCATCCAACAAATGAGTAGATAAAGCATGTCTGGTTGGAGGGGTGTATGCTGGGCGAAGAACGTTCAGAAATCTATTCCAATACACATTGCCTGTGAGCATCAGAGGTTAACCAGTTGCATACACAGCTCGAGCAAGACATTCATCAGCATTTCTCTGACTACGTACCTCTATTGAGTCAAATAACTTCTGATTCCAGGAGGACCGTGAGCTGTTGCTATCGATAAGGTGTGTGATTCATCATTTTCACCTTGAATAGAAGTGAAAATGAGGGACTTTTGTCAGAGGTTGCTTGTTGTGAGCGCTGAGGGAACTTTATGCACTTGTCCAGATGATTCTGCATCTTTGTTGCATTCTTCACATATGATTTGGCACAGTATTTGCGAATGTACACAGCTTTTCCTTCTACATTAGCTGCAGTGAAATTTCTCCACACAACAGATAGTGCCTGTGGCATTTTCCTGTAAACATTAGGAGAAAATTTAAATACATTTAAAAAACCAATACAATTCCATGTACAGATAAATAGTTAGGCAGTTAGATTAAACAACTCCTTTTGTAGGATAAATGTTTTAAAATGAAACATGTATGGAAACAGGTCAATTTAAACTCCTCAGTTAGCAGGCTCAAGCAATCTAAAACCCACATGGTAGCAAAAACTAACTAGCGGGAATTGTTAGAAATTATTTAAACACACTTTGCTGTAGGCTACTATTTACTAGTTAACAAAAACTCGCCCCACCCAGTATTGTAATCCAAACTTACCAGAAAGCATGTAGTTCTTGGCCCAGACAGTGTAATAGTGTGGGCTCAATAGCATCTCATTAGTGTGCAAGATCTTGAGAATCAGCTGTCCATGTGCAATTCCATTGAATTGGGGACAGTTTAACCAAAACATGCCACAAGACCTAGAATTGCCTTATGTGTATCCCACAAAAAAGGTTCACTGTTACAAGCTAACTTTTTTGATGAGTTTAAGCAAAATTCCCCAAATTATATGTAAGATGGCCAAATAAAGAGCAAAATGATTGATTATTATTATATTATTATTTGTGCCCTGGTCCTACATTATAAGAGCTCTTTGTCACTTCCCACGAGCCGGGTTGTGACGACAACTCGCACTCATTCTTATGTTTAATAAATGTATCATGTGGTAGGCTTGCAATGATGGCAAAAAAACTAATTTGATAGTGCGCTGACCCTGGTGCTAGAGGGGATACACAGCTGGAGGTTGAATGTTTGAAGGGGTACAGGACTATTAAAAAGTTTGGGAACCACTGATTTAACACACAGCATAGGCACATCACCCCTCTCTGTGAATTACATCAGTTTGTGTCCTTGAACAACATACAGTATTTCCAAAAACATCATCATTAATCAATTAGTCATGAATCGTGTTAATAGCTTTAACAGTTGATGTTATTCTTTAATAACACAGACGCCAAAGACCCTCAATACGGCAGTATGTTTTGCTGGTGAGGACGGCGGTATGTTTTGCTGGTGAGGACGGCGGTATGTTCTGCTGGTGAGGACGGCGGTATGTTCTGCTGGTGAGGACGGCGGTATGTTTTGCTGGTGAGGACGGCGGTATGTTCTGCTGGTGAGGCGGTATGTTCTGCTGGTGAGGACGGCGGTATGTTCTGCTGGTGAGGATGGCGGTATGTTTTGCTGGTGAGGACGGCGGTATGTTTTGCTGGTGAGGACGGCGGTATGTTTTGCTGGTGAGGACGGCGGTATGTTCTGCTGGTGAGGACGGCGGTATGTTCTGCTGGTGAGGACGGCGGTATGTTTTGCTGGTGAGGACGGCGGTATGTTTTGCTGGTGAGGACGGCGGTATGTTTTGCTGGTGAGGACGGCGGTATGTTCTGCTGGTGAGGACAGCGGTATGTTTTGCTGGTGAGGACGGCGGTATGTTCTGCTGGTGAGGACGGCGGTATGTTCTGCTGGTGAGGACGTCAGTATGGAGGTATGTTTTGTTGGTGAGGACGTCAGTATGGCTGTATGTTTTGTTGTTGAGGTCGTCAGTATGGAGGTATGTTTTGTTGGTGAGGACGTCAGTATGGAGGTATGTTTTGTTGGTGAGGACCTCAGTATGGAGGTATGTTTTGTTGGTGAGGACCTCAGTATGGAGGTATGTTTTGTTGGTGAGGACGTCAGTATGGCGGTATGTTTTGTTGGTGAGGACCTCGGTATGGAGGTATGTTTTGCTGGTGAGGACCTCAGTATGGAGGTATGTTTTGTTGGTGAGGACGTCAGTATGGAGGTATGTTTTGTTGGTGAGGACGTCAGTATGGCTGTAGTGTTGATGCATCTTGTCCTCTGTGACCCCTCCCACCCCAGGATGAGGATGCTCCTCTAGTGAAAGATGAAGAGGAGGATCTGTTCATTATCGACCAATCAGCACATGACTTCCTGGTGGTGAAGAGAGCAGAGTACATGGGCTACCAGAGGCGTCTTCAGAGCGAGAATGACTTCCTCTTCACCCCAAGCTTTTTGACAGGTACCCACCCCAATAAAAGCACACCTGTTATTTTGTACAGTCAGAACTATAACACCACTAGACCTGTAGTCTCAGAGCAGGTATCCACCCTACCCCAACAACACCTGTAATGCAGCCAGACCGGTAGTCTGAAGACAGGCAACCACATCAATCTGAGGCCAGACAGAATCTTTCCTACAGCTAGGACAGCAGGTTAAGGACCCCGTTGTGGAGGACAGTCAGCCAGGCTCGCTATTTAAGGGCAGAGCCCCCTGAAGTCTGAACAGGAACTCTGGAGTGTCCTCGGTATGAGATAGTTGCACCAACAGCCATTCCCAGGAGAACATACCCACACTGAAGAACCGGCACCAAACCCTAACTAATACAGCCCATCTCAACTCACATTCCTCATTATGTGCGCACTGCATATATCATTGTGTTATAAGATGGTCTCTGTGAATGTCTATGTACTCTATATGTTGACGCTCTGTCTATTTATGCTTCAGTGCCAGCCTCCAGTAAAGTACCAGAGAACATGCAGCCACGTTATCTGGAGGAGGAGGGGCTATATGTGGGGGAGAGGCCTCCCATATCCCTGACCAATCAGAACATCTTAGAGAACCGTGTCTTGAAACAACAGCAGGTAAAGGTGTCACTGTACCACTAGAACATGATGTGAGCTTTAGTGTTCTGATAACAAACGTACCTCCAAGTGGGCGGTGTCAGCATCAATTCTGATTTAGAGACTGTTCATCTGCTCAGGGGAGGAAGTGGTTTGGGGATGACGGCAGGATCATAGCTCTGCCTGACCCCATTAAAGAGTCGTCCACCAGACCCCCTCTGTTCCACATGGAGGAAGACTTGGACCCGGCTCTGCAGACTGTTTATAGGAAGGTAAATTAAAATGGACAATATAATAAATTATATTTGTATAACAAAGACACACCTCCACTGTGCTCACCTCATGTAATCCTTATCTATCTATAGTACTCAAACTAGTCCTATACCACCTGACATGTTTCTGCACTGGAAAATAATCACTTGTCTGCCATATCCTCTTATCTTTCTGTCTATTAATAAACATCAAAGCACATTGCTCTCCACACAAACAACCTTGCAGAATGTTCAATCCCAGTGTCACTGAACTGGGAAACTGCTGCTTAGCCAATAAATTATTGGGAGCTCGTATATAGAGTATGCAACTCTCTTTATTTCTTTTTATATCCTGCTGCTTGGCAACATGAATAGGCGATAATATTGTTCTTGATGAGTGTGAAGTTTGGAAGTAGCTCCAGCTGTCAGATGAGTTCACCAGGACATCAAAGACTGTATTATAGCAGGAGGTTAAGAGTTACAATACAACACAGTTTTGGGTCGTCATGTAGTTATTACTACAATTCCTTATTATTACATGATGTCGTTTATCTTCGTTCTCTCTCTGTCTGTTTCTCTCTGTCTCTCGTTCTCTCTCCACACACATATGCGGATATGATTACATCTGTAGTATGATACACTCGAGAGTTCCAGTGTTTGATTACCTCTGTTCCTTTGTGGTACAGGCACTGAAGTCAAAGCATGCCAGTCAGTACATCGCAGGAGGAGGGGGCACGAACGGGGATTACCAGCTGGATGTGGACGTCTCAGGGCTCATCTTCTCCCATCACCCCCTCTTCAGCCGGGAGCACGTCCTAGGAGCACGCCTGGCCCAGCTCTATGACCAACACCTCAGCAGGCAGCACAAGAACATCACGGAACACCTCACTACCAAGGTAAAGCACAGAACATATAATGACTTATATTCTAATTCTATTTGGCACAAAGGCTATTCAGCAGTGGCACTAACTCTGACTTACCCTCAACTGACTCCTCTCCTCTAGATCTAGAGATTTCTAGTGTGATTTGTTTATTCAGTAAGTGTCTTTGAGTAAAAGTCAAAGAATTGGTGGTCTAATACTGGTTTATGTCTACTGTAGCTGAATGGGTTGAGGAACGCTGTTCGGAACATGCTGGAGATCCACGGTAGGCAGGCCCTAACTCCTGTCATGCAGCAGAGGATATCTGAGTATAAGCAGGAGGTGAAGAACACTCGCAGGCTGCGGGACACTGAGCAGGAGAAGGACAGAACCCTGCTGAAGAGCATCATCAAGGTCTGGAAGGAGATCAAAGCCCTGAGGGACTTCCAGAGGTTCACCAACACACCATACAAGCTTTACCTCAGGAGGTAATGTAACACCCCATCATTTAGGACTCTGTGTTACTCTATTAAGATGGAAAAACATTGTCCAAAGTTCAGGGGGTACTGTCACAATGTAGATGGCCCCGGCACTATGTGGAGTAGTGTGCTGCTGGTGACCTTGTTTATATGTTTTGTTGTGGATAATCATGTGCTTGGTGTTGATAACTGGTGTGTGTCTCCCTCTGCTCCAGGGAGGAGGGGGTGCGGGCTTCAGATGAGCGGGACCATGAGGCTGAGATCCAGGCTGAAGTGGATGAGCTGCAGGGGGAGATGGAGGAAGACTACCAGAAAAAGCTCACTGAGTACAAGAGACAGCAGGAGGAGTGGAAGGCCTGGAGGAGGAAACGGGTATGTTTCACCCCTAAGATTAAGCATGGGGGCCTTGAGAATCCTGGTTTATTAATATATATTTTTTATCACATACATTTTCTCATGCTCAGAAAGCCAAAGAGAAGAAGAAAAAGAAGAAAACCCAGTCTCAGGATGATGATGATGACGAAGACGATGATGATGACCAGTCAGAGGGTGACATGGAGCTGGGACCCTCGAAGCCAGACCCTCCTGAGGAACCAGACATGGAGGGTGTTGAGGAGCAGGTCAGAGAGAAGGCCTCCAGAATCAGGAGGAAACCAGGGGAACCCATCCTGATGCCTGAACTCACTGCATCTGGACCCATCACTCCTAATGAACAGTGTCCCAGGTATGAACAGGAACACAGTTAAAAGGATATACACTTTGTCAGACATTTTCAGACCTCTAAGGGACATGATTTCTTCTTGACGTTTGTCTAATTTTGAGGTCTGAAAACCACTGAAAAACTTGTGACAGTGAAATGTCCCTTTAAGAACTAGAGGGGTCCAACTAGAGGTGTTCCAAAAGTCCACAGAACAGGATATCCATATTTCACTTGCATGACTGTGTCTGTTCTTCCCCACAGGGGCGAGTTTGCTAGAAGAGAAGATGTTGCAAAGCGCTATCTCTTCACTAAGGTTTTATATAACAACAAAGAAGTCTCCAGAACAGACAATCGCTCCCTAAATTCTGATTTCAGAGTCCATTTTGGTCAGATATTCAACCTGAAGATAGTCAACTGGCCAGAAAGTATCAAGTTGCAGGTGAAATTTTGTTGGATTTCAGCTAATGATTTTTTAAACTAAATGATTGAACTAAATCAATGATTTTTGAGATTATATTATTGTAATTTATCTCCATGTTATCTCTAATGAATTTCTTTCTTTCAGACACATTTAAACCTCCTGTTATTCTTGTTGTTCTGTAGGTGTTTGAGGTGTTGGGCTCATCCACCTCCCTGTTGGCAGAGGTGTTTGTGCCAGTCCCAGAATCATCAGTCCTGACGGGTAGTGCCCCCTCTGAGGAGCTGGAGTTCAGCAGCAACCTGAGGGTCATGTTTGACCACGAGGCCGTCGGCAGTGGTACACACCCATAGACGCACTGTGCATATTTATACTTGGACATCTCTCTTACACCCTTCTCTCTCTCTCTCTCTCTTTGGTCTCTCTCTGCTGTCAATTTGCCCTGTCAGATGTGCCCTTCTCCTTTGAGGCAGACGGTAGTAACCGTCAGACCCTGTTGACCTCTGGGAAGCTGTCCTGCTGTGTGTCCTGGGCTATAGGGGAGGATGATGTACCCCTGGCCCCGCCCACCACTCAGTCCAAGGCCATGCACAGGTACAGTAAACCAATCCCATCCAAGTTACGTACAGTAGAAACACTATACATAGTAAGGTGAAATACTGCAGACCTATTTTATGTTACTGGCTACATTCATAAATAAGTACATGTATTTCTCCCCCACTCCCTTTGTCTGTGCAGTGGACTGAAACAGTTGGATGCCATCGCCTGCATTGGGGCATCTAGCCTTAATGATATGAAGAAGCTTGGGGAGTGGGCCACTGAATCTAGACTGGATCCCAATGACCCAAACAACGCAACCATCATGCAACTCCTAAAGGTGGGTGACTAGACACTACACATTACTAAGATATCACAGGCCCATATTACCCAGCTGCCCCAGAGAGCAGGAGACTGCATTTAACTGTCTATACAGTCCCATATATAATAATAATTTGCTCTCTCTCTCTATAAGGTGGCCAGTAGTGGGGAGGTGACAGCACCAGATTACTTCAGACTGGAGCAGCTGCAGGAGGAGTTCAACTTCCTGTCTGAGGAGGAAATTGAGCGCTCTCGCAGGTTCCGTCTGCTCCGGCTCAGAAACCAGGAGGTGGCTGAGTTCCGTAACTATAAGTGTGTCCCTGCCCTGGAACGGGAGGTCACTGATAAGGTGTTCCAGGTAAGGCACTGTATACTTTCAAAGATTACTAATAAGGTTTAATAAGCCCGAAAACATGTTCAACTTTCTGATTTTTGTCATTTTCAGGAATATGAGAGGAGATTGAGAGAAGGAGAAATCGTTGACACTAAGGATCACCTAGATGCACACAGAGCCCTGGTGGCCAAATACCTGCAGAAGGTGAGTAGATGTGTCGGGCAGTTAGCTTTGAATCTGGAGTCTAGTCTGTGTGGATCTGCTCATATGAATCATATTGATTTATTTGACTCTCTCTGTCTATCAGATTAGAGAATCAGTCATCAACCGCTTCCTCATCGCCAAGCATCATTTCCTCCTGTCTGACCTGGTCCAAGAAGAGGAAGTTCCTAGTATTGGGTGAATACATTTGTGCATTTTCATACTTGTGAAATCATATCAAGGCAGAATTGTTGTGCTAATATTCTTATATACTCGATAGAATATAGTCATTGTGCTTGTTTGACTCATCAGTGGATTTAGGTAGGTAGCACCACATGCTTTTGCTTTGTGTGTGTGACGAACTGGCATTTGCTCCGGTACTTGACTGGCTGTCTTTTGTATTGGATTGTTCAAATTGTTTTGCTCAAATGTTTGTGTTTAGGTTAACGGGGATTGCAAGATGGGTTATAATCTGTTGTAAATCTGTCATAAAAGCTGACAGGGTCTAAGTAGATCACAGAATAGATCACAGGCCAGAGGAATGAGTTTCTCTTTGGCCGGTGGGTCTCTGGAATATTTGATCTCAAACACTTCATTTCCCTGGCTGAAGAGATGTTCTCTTTCGGAGGATCTGAAAGCACATTCTTCTCTTTTTACACCACATCTGGATGTGACACTTAGCAAATAGTATCAACACATACATTTTATTATCATCATTATTGTTATTTTTTATGTCATATTACTTTACATTATTTGAACATCTTTTTTTCTGTGTCCCATTTCTCTGTTATGCTTTGCATTGACATATTTAGTGGTGCAGGCCCTGGGTATGTTCATAGGCCTTTTCTCCTCTTTTCCCCAACCTGTCTGTGGCTGTTAGTTTGTTTACTTTTAGTTTATTTATCATTATACTATACACTGTTAGAAAAAAGGGTTTCAAAAGGGTTATTTGGCTGTCTCCATAGGAGAACACCTTTTTGGTTCATAGGAGAACCCTTTTTAGTTCATAGGAGAACCCTTTTTAGTTCATAGGAGAACCCTTTTTGGCTCCAAGGACAAACCTTTTTGGTTCCCTCTGTAGAACCCTCTGTAGAAAGAGGCCTACATGGAACCCAAAAGGATTCTAGAAAGAATCAAGAAGGGTTCTACTATGAGGACAGCCGACGAACCCTTTTAGGTTCTAGATAGCACCTTTTTTTCTGAGTGTAGCATTGGTGTTCTATTGGTATTTGTGTCAATCATCCCCTCACAGTAAGTAAACAGTTGGAAGATAGAGTATGTGGTAGTATGGTCTGTGTTTACCCTGTAAAGTGAAGGAGAATATACTCTTTCTCTGGAATGACAGCTGTTGTTTTGACCGTCAGGATACTTGGCCTGAATCTGTTCAAGCTGGCTGAACCTAAGCGGCCCCTGAAGCCTCAGAGGAAAGAGAGGAAGAAAGTGACAGCTCAGAATCTGTCTGACGGGGACATTAGATTACTTCTCAACATTATCCGGGCCTACGACATCCCCATCCGCAAGCCCCAAGCCAGGTACAACCTCAGAACTTCTAGTCACATGCTGGGTATATTACATCTACAGACATCCATAAACCTTCCACAACATCTCCAGACATAAAAGAATAAGAAAGCTTTTATTTACTGCAGCAACAAGGTCATACTGGAGAGTATTATGTCCACAACATTCCTGGACTATTTTAAACTCCTAATGTTTATCTCTTCTACCAGCAAACCTGCAGTGGCGTCTAAGTCGGTCCGCTCTTTCACTGAGACGTTTACAGCAGGCCAGTCATCCCAGAGTGCCATCCAGGGCAGCGACTGGCTCCTCAACCAGGTAACACGTCTGATCTTCACCTGGATCAGTGGCTGTAAATGCAGAATATTCCCTTAATGTATGTGTATATTTGTCTGTATTAGTTTGTCTTACCTGTGTATGTGTTGTGAATCTGTGTTTTCCAGGTGCAGGTCAGGCCCTTTGTGGAGGTATCGTTCCAGCGCACGGTTCTTCAGACCACAACAGCAGACGGACCAAACCCCTGCTGGAACGAGGACCTGCAACTGCCATTCAGGTGAGTGTGTGACTGGTCCATGACTGGTCTAAATTGGGACATCTCTTTGACCACACATGGTCAATTTCATGATCACATGTATGGTATTATCCAGCATTGTTTGTTTAGAAGATTTATCAAGCATGTTTTTTTGTTCTTGCCACAGTGCCCCAAATGGAGACTACAGCACTGCTAGCCTGCAGTCAGTGAAAGACGAGGTCTTCATCAACATATTTGATGAAGTCCATTATGAATTGGGAGGGGTGAGTAGGACATCACAAGAATGTGAATCAAAGGGACTTCCCATGCCCTCTGGCTCAGGAAAACATATTACACATTACAGCACAGTTAACTACATTATCCATACACTTTCTGTGTCATTATGTTTTGTCAGTTTAAATCTTTCTTCTATTTCCAGGATGGAGAGGATAGGGGGAGAGAAGTCCACACACGGCTAGAGAAACACTGGCTGGGCTCTGTGAAGATTCCCTTCAGTACTATCTACTTCCAGTCCAGGGTAAGACTAACTGTCTATGACACCAGACCCCTGATTGACAGACAGTGACTCACATTGACATAAGTAACTTACTGCTGTGGTTCTGTTGTCTGACCTGATCTGGCAGATTGACGGCACGTTTAAGGTGGACACCCCACCGGTGTTGTTGGGATACAGTAAGGAGCGCAGCCTGGCCAGTGATGGTGGCTACGACGCTGTACGCAGTCTTAGTGAAGGAGCCTTCATCACACTCTTCATCACCATAGAACCACAGCTGGTACCTGGAGAGACTGTTAGGGAGAAGGTTAGTTCAGCCTGGCAGGCTGTCTCTGTATGTCCTAGCTGTCTCCAGGCTCTCTCTGTGTTTGATCTGTCATAGCCTTTAAAAAAACAAAATGTACTCAATGCATGAGTTATTAACATTCCTTCATTATTCCGTATTGTCTGAAGAGGGGGGTTTACGTCAATTTTCTGTTCGTTTTTCTATCCTTTGCTGCATTTGTTAGATGAAGGAAGTGAAGGTACCTGTTTACTGAGATATGCTATCTGCAGTAAACTGAATGATGGCATTAACATTGTGTTTTGATTAGATAGATGTTGACTACATCACACTGTGACTAATGTACCCAAGCAGTCTAACTGTCCATTGTTCAGCGGTCCCACATCAACATCCCTCCTCCCTCACAGTTATTAGTAGACTAGACGCAAATATATGCAGACCATCTGACTCTCGCTGATCTAAGTGTACTGCTGTAGCTTTATGGTGACCCTCCCCCTCCCAGTTTGACAGCCAGGAGGGCGAGCGTCTACTGCTGGCGTCAGAAGTCTTTGAGAGGGACGCAGCAGTGAGTTACCCCAACCGTCCCTGCCTCACCACCGCCATCGACATCAACGGGAAGACTGTGTTCATCAGCCGTTACCTCCGCCCCCTCAACCCCCCGCAGGAGCTGCTCGACGCCTTCCCCAACAGCCCCCAGGAGGCCACGGTCAGTCAGGTCAGGTCTCCACTGAGACAACACAAACAGTCACTGCTGATAATGGAGCCTCAGTCTGATTGCTGAGTTACAGCACTCTCAAGCTTTGACTGTTGCTTGATTTCATACCCGTGTCTCCCTCTCCTTCCCTCTCTCAAGGAGCTGATAGCTCGGTATGTTTCTCTCATCCCCTCTATGCCTGATAGCGTCTCATTTGCTGGTGTCTGTGACCTGTGGAGCACCTGTGACGTGAGACACATATTCAGAGACTCTGATTGTAGATTCCAATAGTCTTAGTAGAGGGCAGGCTCTTAGTAACTGTGGGTTTCCTTTTCCTGTTTGAAGCAATTCCTGACCCTGCTGGCGGGCGATGAGGAGGAACATGCTGTACTGCTCTGTAATTACTTCCTGTCTATGGGCAAGAAGGCTTGGCTCATCATCGGCAGCGCCATTCCTGAGGTGAGCAACACAAAGCTGGACAACTAGACTTCAATCAAGTACAGGCTTAACTGAATGAACAGAGACTAAATCTAATACGTTTTTTTTTTAAATAGTTAGGGGTAGGCCTGGTCTCTGAGGAATAGAGCCAGATGCTGGAATTCAACATTGGTTGAAAGGAAAGTGATTATTGCACTAGTAAGCCAATAGCTTAATCAGCAACCGTGGTGGAATTACATTAGTGCCATGCTCATAGGCTGAGGTTAATAGGTCAATGACATTCTGCACTGTTGCTAAAAGGAAAGGAGAAAAACTGATGAGGTAACATTATGACACTACCCTATAAATACCTGCCATGCTGATGAGGTAACATTATGACACTAACCTATAAATACCTGCCATGCTGATGAGGTAACATTATGACACTAACCTATAAAAATACCTCCCATGCTGATGAGGTAACATAATGACACTACCCTATAAATACCTGCCATGCTGATGAGGTAACATAATGACAATACCCTATAAATACCTGCCATGCTGATGAGGTAACATTATGACACTAACCTATAAAAATACCTCCCATGCTGATGAGGTAACATAATGACACTACCCTATAAATACCTGCCATGCTGATGAGGTAACATAATGACAATACCCTATAAATACCTGCCATGCTGATGAGGTAACATAATGACAATACCCTATAAATACCTGCCATGCTGACGAAGTAACAATGACACTACCCTATAAATACCTGCCATGCTGATGAGGTAACATTATGACACTAACCTATAAAAATACCTGCCATGCTGATGAGGTAACATTATGACACTAACCTATAAAAATACCTGCCATGCTGATGAGGTAACATTATGACACTAACCTATAAATACCTGCCATGCTGATGAGGTAACATTATGACACTAACCTATAAAAATACCTCCCATGCTGATGAGGTAACATAATGACACTACCCTATAAATACCTGCCATGCTGATGAGGTAACATAATGACAATACCCTATAAATACCTGCCATGCTGATGAGGTAACATAATGACAATACCCTATAAATACCTGCCATGCTGATGAAGTAACAATGACACTACCCTATAAATACCTGCCATGCTGATGAGGTAACATTATGACACTAACCTATAAAAATACCTGCCATGCTGATGAGGTAACATTATGACACGACCCTATAAATACCTGCCATGCTGATGAGGTAACATTATGACACTAACCTATAAAAATACCTGCCATGCTGATGAGGTAACATTATGACACTAACCTATAAATACCTGCCATGCTGATGAGGTAACATTATGACACGACCCTATAAATACCTGCCATGCTGATGAGGTAACATTATGACACTACCCTATAAATACCTGCCATGCTGATGAGGTAACATTATGACACTAACCTATAAATACCTGCCATGCTGATGAGGTAACATTATGACACTAACCTATAAATACCTGCCATGCTGATGAGTTAACATTGACACTACCCTATAAATACCTGATATACTGATGAGTGAGATAGGAAGCCATGTGAATTAGGAGTTTACTAGATGAAAAGTGACGATCCATTTAGACCAACCTTACTGATTGAATTTTCTTAACTACATTAGTCCAAAACAAATTTAAAGAACTGCATACTAGTTAAGACTGATGACCAACCTTTACTTGTTTTACAGTTAGGGGAGAGTGGGTAAGTTGAGCCAAAGGGGTAAGTTGACCCACCTGTTTCTAGGAAACCATACACAAAATTCAGCCAAATATTTAAGAAGAGGTCATCATTTCATATAGTCTGTGAAGGAATAAACAACATGGTGGTCCAAAAAACTGATTTTCACCAACACAAATTCATTTGTGTTAAGAGGTTTCACGATGCTTGTATCTAAACCCAAGTAACAATTTAAAGAGTGTTCTATATATCAGTTGGGGTCTCCTATAAGCTTCAAAATGAGGTCCTAAACCTAGCATGAAAGTGCATCACTGTACCTGTGTAAGCTAATATAGTCAAAATGTTTGCCTTGGGGTAAGTTGAGCAAATTGGACTGTTTTCATCCCAGGTGTAATGCAAGGCATTATTCCTGTGATATGAGGTAACAACAGGATCTGGCCTATGTTAAAACTGTTTGTTAGGTGTTAAGTCTGTTTTTAAAATATGCTTAAAATTAAATGACAAAAATGTCATCATGATTGTGTTGAATTGTGTTTGGAAAATAAAGATAGACATGGTTTTAAAAAGGTAGTGGTAATATTCCATTCAGCACAGACTTTTGTAGGCGGCTCAACCTACCCCAAACCCAGGGTATGTTGTGCCAAGAGTCCGCTTTTTTGGGACAAGCTACCTTTTAAAAACTGTAATGTTTGAAATATATGTAGATATCTTTGAAAGAAAGTGATGCTGAATGTAAAAAATGGTCAACTTACTTCCCTCTACCATACTATAACAGCTCTTTTCTGTGGTATCTGTTTCGTGAAAACTCTTGTCACCTCTCCATCCTAGGGACCCACAGCGTATGTGCTGACCTATGAGCAGAGTCGCTACCTCATCTGGAACCCCAGCAGTGGTCAGTACTACGGCCAGTATGACTCCTTCTGCCCTCTACAGACTGTGGGATGCCTGGTCAGTGCTGACAATGTGAGTCGGTATTCTAATCCAATTTACATGATATGACTGAAGTAAGATGTTTTGTCTGACAGGTTTCTCTATATACCATATTCCCTCCTTCTGTCCTCTAGGTATGGTTCAACATTCAGGTGTACACCTCTCCACTGAGGATGAGTTTTGATGTCACCAAAGCCAAACTCTGGAAACCATTCTTCTCCAGGGCTTTTCCAAACCCTGGGCTGTCCAGTGTTCAGGTGAGGCCAAGTGTGACCAGTGGCCACCACACATGATTTATCTCTTAAGACCTAGCCTCAGTATCTCTCTGGACTTTGACCTGTACAGTGCTTACCCTACTGTCTTCTCTTCTCTGTTTAGCCTGAGGAGCTGGTGTATCAACGCACAGACAAGGCAGTGGCTGCAGAGCTGCAGGACAGGCAAGTCATCTAACCTAGAAAGAATTCAACACATCATACTGCATCACAGTACAGTGCCTTCGGAAAGTATTCAGACCCCTTGCATAATCAATGCTTGGAGTTTGTCAGAATTTGTGGGGTTTTGTTTGTCCACCCGCCTTCTTGAGGATTTGACCACAAGTTCTCAATGGGATTAAGGTCTGGGGAGTTTCCTGGCCATGGACCCATAATATCGATGTTTTCTTCCCTGAGCCACTTAGTTATCACTTTTGCCTTATGGCAAGGTGTTCCGTCATGCTGGAAAAGGCATTGTTCGTCACCAAACTGTTCCTGGATGGTTGGGAGAAGCTTCACTCTGAGGATGTGTTGGTACCATTCTTTATTCATGGCTGTGTTCTTAGGCAAAATTGTGAGTGAGCCCACTCCCTTGGCTGAGAAGCAACCCCACACATGAATGGTCTGAGGATGCTTTACTGTTGGCATGACAGGACTGATGGTAGCGCTCACCTTGTCTTCTCCAGACAAGCTTTTTTCCGGATGCCCCAAACAATCGGAAAGGGGATTCATCAGAGAAAATGACTTTACCCCAGTCCTCAGCAGTCCAATCCCTGTACCTTTTTCAGAATATCAGTCTGTCCCTGATATTTTTCCTGGAGAGAAGTAGCTTCTTTGCTGCCCTTCTTGACACCAGGCCATCCTCCAAAAGTCTTCGCCTCACTGTGCGTGCAGATGCACTCACACCTGCCTGCTGCCATTCCTGAGCAAGCTCTGTACTGGGGGTACCCTGATCCCGCAGCTGAATCAACTTTAGGAGACGGTCCTGGCGCTTGCTGGACTTTCTTGGGCGCCCTGAAGCCTTCACAACAATTGAACCGCTCTCCTTGAAGTTCTTGATGATCCGATAAATGGTTGATTTAGGTGCAATCTTACGGGCAGCAATATCCTTGCCTATGAAGCCCTTTTTGTGCAAAGCAATGATGACGGCACTTGTTTCCTTGGTAACCTTGCTTCCTTTCCATGGTAACCATGGTTGACAGAGGAAGAGCAATGATTCCAAGCATCATCCTCCTTTTGAAGCTTCCAGTCTGTTATTCGAACTCAATCAGCATGACAAAGTGATCTCCAGCCTTGTCCTCGTCAACGCTCACACCTGTGTTAACGAGAGAATCCCTGACATGATGTCAGCTGGTCCTTTTGTGGCAGGGCTGAAATGCAGTGGAAATGTTTTTGGGGGATTCAGTTCATTTGGATGGCAAAGAGGGACTTTACAATTAATTGGAATTCATCTGATCACTCTTCATAACATTCTGGAGTATATGCAAATTGCCATCATACAAACTGAGGCAACAGACTGTGAAAATTAATATTTGTCATTCTCAAAACTTTTGGCCACGACTGTATATAACGTCCCACAGTTGAAAGTGCATGTCAGAGCAAAAACCAAGCCATGAGGTCGAAGGAATTGTCCATAGAGCTCCAAAACAGGATTGCGTCGAGGCACAGATCTGGGGAAGGGTATCAAAAAATGTCTGCAGCATTGAAGGTCCGTAAAAACACAGCGGCCTCCATCATTCTTAAATGGAAGAAGTTTGGGACTACCAACACTCTTCCTAGAGCTGGCCGCACCGGCCAAACTGAGCAATCGGGGGAGAAGGGCCTTGGTCAGGGAGCTCTAGAATTCCTCTGTGGAGATGGGAGAACTTTCCAGAAGGACAACCATCTCTGCAGCACTCCTCGGTAAAAGGCACATGACAGCCCGCTTGGAGTTTGCCAAAAGGCACCTAAAGACTCTCAGACCATGAGAACCAAGATTCAACTCTTTGGCCTGAACGCCAAGTGTCACGTCTGGAGGAAACCTGGCACCATCCCAACGGTGAAGCATAGTGGTGGCAGCATCATGTTGTGATCTTTCACAAGATTCATGCCGCCAAAAAACTGAGCACAGTCACATAATGTGACGTAAATCGAGCGCGCTCAAACTTCCCATCAAGGTGGCGCTCCGTGTTCAGTGGGAGGCTTGGATGACAAGTGGGGAGAAATCCTTCACTAAAACGGGCCGCATGCGAAGAGCAACTTATGGTGAAGTCTGCCAGTGGGTCCTGACAGCGTGGAGCATTGTCAAAAAATCCACTATCATCAACGGGTTTCGAAAGGCTGGACTGCTGCGTGTTGAAGAGGGCAGCATGAGCTCAGTGGGGAATTTGCCTCCGGATGAAAGTGACGAGAGCGACAATGAAAACGATCCAACATCGGATGAAGCAATTCTGAGGCTATTCAACTCCGACACCGAAGGAGATGACTTCAGTGGTTTCAGTGCACCGGAGGAGGAAGATAGTGACCAATGACTTTCTTGGTAGGCTACTGTTTACTGCTATTTTTAAAATTTTTGTTACAAGCCGTGTTTCGTTAAAGCCTATTTATTTTTGTTACAAGCCGTGTTTCGTTTAAAAGCCTATTTATTTTTGTTTACAAGCCGTGTTTCGTTTAAAGGCTGTGTAAAGTTAATTTGTTTCAATGTACCGGTAGGCACCTGCGGTTTATAGACATGTGCGGCTTATTTATGTACAAAATACATTTTTTTTTAAATTCAGTGAGGGCGGCTTATATTCAGGTGCGCTTAATAGTCCAGAAATTACGGTAGTCAGGATTGAGGGAAAGCTGAACGGAGAAAAGTACAGAGAGATGAAAACCTGCTCCAGAGTGCTCAGGACCTCAGACTGGGGAGAAGGTTCACCTTCCAACAGGATAATGACTCTAAGAACATAGCCAAAACAACGCTGGAGTGGCTTCGGGTCAAGTCTCTGAATGTCCTTGAGTGGCCCAGCCAGAGCTCGGACTTGAACCCGATCTAACATTTCTGGAGAAACCTGAAAATAGCTGTGCAGCACCGCTCCCCATCAAACCTGACAGAGCTTGAGAGGATCTGCAGAGAATGGGAGAAACTCTCCAAATACAGGTGGGTTAGGGTTAACCCTAACCCTAGCTTGTAGGGTCATACCCAAGAAGACTGTAGGCTATAATTGCTGCAAAAAGTGCTTCAACAAAGTACTGAGTAAAGGGTTCGAATACTTATGTAAATGTGATATCAGTTTTTATTTTTAATAAATTAGCAAACATTTTTAAAACCTGTTTTTGCATTGTCATTATTGGGTATTGTGTGAATTGATGAGGGGAAAAAACAATAATACATTTTAGAATAACCTAACAAAATGTAGGGGTCCGAATACTTCCCGAAGGCACGCTATATGGAGGTTAACACCTCCACTTCCCTTACCTGTAGGGTTGAGAAGATTCTAAAAGAGAAGATCATGGAATGGCGGCCCCGCCACCCGACCCGCTGGAACCGCTACTGCACCTCCACCTTGCGCCACTTCCTGCCAAAGCTGGAGCTGAGTGGAGGGAGGGATGTGGCCGACGAGCACCGTCTAGAGTTACAGAGTTTACTAGGGGACTACAGGGTGAGTCTGGTCTGGGGCTGGGAGGGACAGGGGAGAGGACAGTCTATGGCTGGGAGGGACGGTCTGGGGCTGGGAGGGACAGGGGAGAGGACAGTCTATGGCTGGGAGGGACAGGGGAGAGGACAGTCTATGGCTGGGAGGGACAGTCTGGCTGGGAGGGACAGGGGAGAGGACAGTCTATGGCTGGGAGGGGGAGGACAGGGAGGGAGGACAGTCTATGGCTGGGAGGGGGACAGTCTGGCTGGGAGGGGGAGTCATGGCTGGGGGAGAGGACAGTCTATGGCTGGGAGGGACAGGGGGAGAGGACAGTCTGGCTGGGAGGGACAGGGGAGAGGACAGTCTATGGCTGGGAGGGACATGGGGGAGAGGACAGTCTATGGCTGGGAGGGGGACATGGGGGAGAGGACAGTCTATGGCTGGGAGGGACAGGGGAGAGGACAGTCTATGGCTGGGAGGGACAGGGGAGAGGACAGTCTATGGCTGGGAGGGACATGGCTGGGAGGGGGGAGAGGACAGTCTATGGCTGGGAGGGACAGGGGGGAGAGGACAGTCTATGGCTGGGAGGGACAGTCTATGGCTGGGGGAGAGGACAGTCTATGGCTGGGAGGGACAGGGGAGAGGACAGTCTATGGCTGGGAGGGACAGGGGAGAGGACAGTCTATGGCTGGGAGGGACAGTCTATGGCTGGAAGGGAGAGGATATGGGGAGAGGACAGTCTATGGCTGGGAGGGACAGGGGGAGAGGACAGTCTATGGCTGGGAGGGACAGGGGAGAGGACAGTCTATGGCTGGGAGGGACAGGGGAGAGGACAGTCTATGGCTGGGAGGGACAGGGGAGAGGACAGTCTATGGCTGGGAGGGACAGGGGAGAGGACAGTCTATGGCTGGGAGGGACAGGGGAGAGGACAGTCTATGGCTGGGAGGGACAGGACAGTCTATGGCTGGGAGGGACAGGACAGTCTATGGCTGGGAGGGACAGGACAGTCTATGGCTGGGAGGGACAGGGGACAGGACAGTCTATGGCTGGGAGGGACAGGGGAGAGGACAGTCTATGGCTGGGAGGGACAGGGGAGAGGACAGTCTATGGCTGGGAGGGACAGGGGAGAGGACAGTCTATGGCTGGGAGAGGACATGGGGAGGGACAGGACAGTCTATGGCTGGGAGGGACAGGGGAGAGGACAGTCTATGGCTGGGAGGGACATGGGGAGGGAGGACAGTCTATGGCTGGGAGGGAGGGATGGCTGGGAGGACAGTCTATGGCTGGGAGGGACAGGGGAGAGGACAGTCTATGGCTGGGAGGGATGGTCTGGGGAGGGACAGGGGAGAGGACAGTCTATGGCTGGGAGGGACAGGGGAGAGGACAGTATGGCTGGGAGGGACAGGGGAGAGGACAGTCTATGGCTGGGAGGGACAGGGGAGAGGACAGTCTATGGCTGGAAGGGACAGGGGAGAGGACAGTCTATGGCTGGGAGGGACAGGGGAGGGACAGTCAGTCTATGGCTGGGAGGGACAGTGGAGAGGACAGTCTATGGCTGGGAGGGACAGGGGAGAGGACAGTCTATGGCTGGGAGGGACAGGACAGTCTATGGCTGGGAGGGACAGGACAGAGGACAGTCTATGGCTGGGAGGGACAGGGGAGAGGACAGTATGGCTGGGAGGGACAGGGGAGAGGACAGTCTACGGCTGGGAGGGACAGGGGAGAGGACAGTCTACGGCTGGGAGGGACAGGGGAGAGGACAGTCTACGGCTGAGAGGGACAGGGGAGAGGACAGTCTACGGCTGGGAGGGACAGGGGAGAGGACAGTCTATGGCTGGGAGGGACAGGGGAGAGGACAGTCTACGGCTGGGAGGGACAGGGGAGAGGACAGTCTATGGCTGGGAGGGACAGGGGAGAGGACAGTCTATGGCTGGGAGGGACAGGGGAGAGGACAGTCTATGGCTGGGAGGGACAGTCTATGGCTGGAAGGGACAGGGGCGAGGACAGTCTATGGCTGGAAGGGACAGGGGAGAGGACAGTCTATGGCTGAGAGGGACAGGGGAGAGGACAGTCTATGGCTGAGAGGGACAGGGGAGAGGACAGTCTATGGCTGGAAGGGACAGGGGAGAGGACAGTCTATGGCTGGAAGGGACAGGGGAGAGGACAGTCTATGGCTGGGAGGGACAGGGGAGAGGACAGTCTATGGCTGGAAGGGACAGGGGAGAGGACAGTCTATGGCTGGGAGGGACAGGGGAGAGGACAGTCTATGGCTGGGAGGGACAGGGGAGAGGACAGTCTATGGCTGGGAGGGACAGGGGAGAGGACAGTCTATGGCTGGGAGGGACAGGACAGTCTATGGCTGGGAGGGACAGGGGAGAGGACAGTATGGCTGGGAGGGACAGGGGAGAGGACAGTCTATGGCTGGAAGGGACAGGGGAGAGGACAGTCTATGGCTGGGAGGGACAGGGGAGAGGACAGTCTATGGCTGGGAGGGACAGGGGAGAGGACAGTCTATGGCTGGGAGGGACAGGGGAGAGGACAGTCTATGGCTGGGAGGGACAGTCTATGGCTGGAAGGGACAGGGGAGAGGACAGTCTATGGCTGGGAGGGACAGGGGAGAGGACAGTCTATGGCTGGGAGGGACAGGGGAGAGGACAGTCTATGGCTGGGAGGGACAGGGGAGAGGACAGTCTATGGCTGGGAGGGACAGGGGAGAGGACAGTCTATGGCTGGGAGGGACAGGACAGTCTATGGCTGGGAGGGACAGGGGAGACAGTATGGCTGGGAGGGAGAGGACTATGGCTGGGAGGGACAGGGGAGAGGACAGTCTATGGCTGGGAGGGACAGGGGAGAGGACAGTCTATGGCTGGGAGGGACAGGGGAGAGGACAGTCTATGGCTGGGAGGGACAGGGGGAGGGACAGGGGGAGAGGACAGTCTATGGCTATGGCTGGGAGGGACAGGGGAGAGGACAGTCTATGGCTGGGAGGGACAGGGGAGAGGACAGTCTATGGCTGGGAGGGACAGGGGAGAGGACAGTCTATGGCTGGGAGGGACAGGGGAGAGGACAGTCTATGGCTGGAAGGGACAGGGGAGAGGACAGTCTATGGCTGGGAGGGACATGGGGGAGAGGACAGTCTATGGCTGGGAGGGACAGGGGGAGGACAGTCTATGGCTGGAAGGGACTGGGGGGAGAGGACAGTCTATGGCTGGGAAGGGACAGGGGAGAGGACAGTCTATGGCTGGGAGGGACAGGGGAGAGGACAGTCTATGGCTGGGAGGGACAGGGGAGAGGACAGTCTATGGCTGGAAGGGACAGGGGAGAGGACAGTCTATGGCTGGGAGGGACAGGGGAGAGGACAGTCTATGGCTGGGAGGGACAGGGGAGAGGACAGTCTATGGCTGGGAGGGACAGGGGAGAGGACAGTCTATGGCTGGGAGGGACAGGGGAGAGGACAGTCTATGGCTGGGAGGGACAGGGGAGAGGACAGTCTATGGCTGGGAGGGACAGGGGAATGACGTAGTAGTCCTGACATGGAGCGGTCCATAAAACATCCAGTTCTTCAGATGAAATTATGAGCATTGCCTTTTGATGGTCATGGCACTGACATTTGTTATAATTAGGGGAGTTCTTCAGTCTCCCAGAATGTTAGCTCATGCTACGGAAAGAAACGGTTGATACATGACAGGATTTCCTTGGCTGTGGAACAGCCTCACTGACGGTCTCTATTTCCTCCTTTAACAGATTTCAGGATTCCCCCTGCATCTTCCATTCTCAGAGGTCCGGCCCATTATCGAGGCAGTCTACAGTACAGGCGTCCACAACGTGGAGGCGTCCAATGTGGAGTTTGCCCTGGCAGTTCATGTCCATGCCTACCCTAACAATGTCCTGTCTGTCTGGGTTTACCTGGCCTCACTCATCCGCACACGATAACTCCATTGCAGAGGTATAGACATGCTTGTTTTTCATAAATGCACTTTACAATATTGTTTACCTGTATCTTTATGAAGAAACGTTTAGAGCACAGCTACCTTTTAGACTACAGTACATATACATGCACAGGAATAATTCGATATCAAACTGCTTATGGCAGTAGGCTGATTATGCAATAGTCATCTAAACACCTAACTCCTTATCTTAAATTGGCATAATGTCAAAATCAAAGCAAGCATACACCGATTAAAACATGTCATTATATTATAACATTATATTATTCTGACTATCCACAACAATCACATTGTGTGCATGTAACCGTAATCTATTGATTTGGTATTGTCATTTAGTCTTGTATTTGAGTGTGATAGCTCTGGATGACAGAGTTGGGTTTGTTTACCATTCCTATGGAATCACAATTAACTTAACTGTAGCTACCAAATCTGACAGTCTTGTGTTATGTGCAGTGTAATAACAGATTTTATCATAAACTTTAAACAAAATACCACATTTGTTTGAATCCTTTACCGCATACATACTGTATTTCACACTTTAAATCCAATATACTTTTATTGTTCATAACCAATAGAACTTCTCATGCAGATTGTTTGAACAAGCAAATGGGTCTCCAGAAGTTGTGCTATGTATAAAGACCAGCACTCAGTGGATCAGAGTAGTTGCTATTTCTCAAATCTGCTCCATTGTCATTCAACTGTATGTCTAGATCATTTTGTGAAGTAACTGGGAGAGCTTGTGAATTTCAGTGCCCTTACCATTGATTCATTACACAATGACAAAGGGAAAATATTATCACAATCCAATGTTTCTAGCCACAAAGGAGAAAGATAAGAAGCATTATGAATGTAATTTTAGAGGTTGAAATCCAACATTTGGAATAAGGGTATTACCTGCAGACAAATACCACCATAACTCTATACCTGAAATGCCTGCCCACATCTGAGGCAATTCTAACAGTGATCTGGCCACCTGTCATCTCTAGAAGTGACATGATCAGTGTTCTCCAGGACTGTGCAGTTTTCCTCAGATTCTTAAGTCACTGACGTTACACACCATCTGCCACCATGTGAATCACCACTCCCAACATGTATCATGTGAAGAGAACTCACATCTCAACATTGAATTATCTGATGTTTCTAACTTCAATACAGCAATCAGAGATCTAAAACAAGGAAGTAGGAGCAGAGGTGGTGGACCTAGTCAAAAACAAGTACTTGATGGTCACGTATAACATCTGCTTTTTTTGCAACTCAAATTAAAATGTTAAAGGAACACTTTCTCAATAAGGAACTAGAATTTACATTTGCAGATACTTCATACATCTAACACCCATATTTTTCTAAAGGATTACTTCCTAAAAACAGATGGAAATGTCATGAGTTTATTTTTGTATATCTACAAACTATTTTAAATGACAAAGTACAGAGATTGGTTTATTCCCAGGTGATTAAAGTGCAGATGAGGAACCATTGGGGGGGGTTGTGGAGCTGGGTCAAAGGTCACTCTCCAGAGCGACAGCACACCCTGAAGCCACACTGCAGGTTCTGGCAGCCGCTGGCCGTGTCAGCGTGAGGACCTGCAGAGTAACAGAACCGTTAGACCAGTCACTCATACAGTGGGCCAGTTACTGCTGTCCTTACGAGGGGTCTCACACTTGCCAAGATAATCAGCGATCAAGCGGTTGACGTGTATCCTTCAAACAGCAAGCATAACATCAGTTTGTTGTTCACCAATGTCAAAGCTTGCTAATAAGAGCTGCCCTCTTCCGATTGACTGTTGACCAATGTGGAGTCTCCTTATTTCATAGAAAATGACTGGTAGCTAGGTTGGTGATTTATCTCGCCTAGTGTGAGTCCCCAGTAATGTGGACATGTACCTATTGCCAAGTTGGACTTCTGTCCACGCTCTTGGTTCAGAAACAATGTTAAATGGTTTACACTAATACTATGGCGTTAAGCATTAAGTTGTAGTGTACACTGAATGCGTTTCTCTGACTACCTTAAAGCCCACTTACCTTCCACCTCATAAGATCAGCAGGGCTGTTACATAAGGAACTTACACGGGGAAACGAGCTGTACAGGTGAGATTCGGAACATTCATACTGGAATACAATCCACCACCAAAAGTCATCCATACAACTCGATATGATACATAATGCTCTTCCTACACATTTGTGCAACATTCAAGTGTATAACATTGCATCACTTAGTTCTATTTTTTGAGAGGTTATTTTCCCTTAATGTTGTAAACTAATGTGTACATTACCGTTGATGTTGTCGCAGTAGTAGAAGTGTTCATCATTGAGGGCAGGACAGGCTGACACCAGCTCCTGTAGCCCCACCTCAGTGATGAGGAGACATCCAGACAGGTTCAGATGCTCCAGGTGAGGAAGCCCTCCACGCTGAGACAGTGCCCTGAAACACACACATAGATTTTATGTCCATAATACACACACTCATTCCCTACTCAAAATCTATGTTAAAGCAATGTTTACATAGGTGGAATACATAATACAGAGGGGTCATAAGCAGTTTACCTCAAGCCCAGGTCTGTGACCTGATAGCATCCAGACAGGCTGAGGAACCTTAGTGAGCACCGACCGTCTGACTGATCAGTTCTGTTGTCACACTCCAGGCACAACTGGCCCCCAGAGGAGCATTTAGTCCGAAACTCTGCCCCTGCACTGCCCCTGGTGGTGTGTGACTCATACTGCAGCCCTCCTAAAGTCCTCAGGGCCGTCTCACCAGTGCAGCAGGTGGAATGGCCACAGCCGGCCTCCCCAAGCCCATACTGCTTCTGCCTGTAGGAGGTGCTAAAGCCAGTCCTGAAGCCCCCCCTCCTTCTCCTACAGCAACACGACAACCCCCCTGGCTGAGTCTCCACAAAGCCCCGCACCTCAGGGGTAGACACTCCCCTGAGTCGGTTCCACTCCGCAGTATCCTCGATGTCAGCCAGCTCCAAGGGGTCCAGGACCCAGACCCTGGTGGGGCTGCAGGGGGCTCTGCCCAGTCTCCCTGGCCACTGCTTGAAGATCAGGACCTGCCGGCTGTGCCCAGTCGGACGGAGGCTGCGCTTGTCGAGACTGATGGGAGAAGGAGGGCTCTTCAGAAGCTTGGCTCGTCGGTCAGAGCAGGTGGGAGATGCCAGGTCCCCAAGACCCAGGGACAGCTTCTTCAGTGTGCGGTCAGTGATCTTCTCACAGCCTGAAAGGTCTAGATGCTCCAGAGAGAGACATGCCCACAGAGATGACCAACTGACAGACAGAGAAAAATATATATAATTAGAAAATACAAAATTATTTTAATAGTACATCACACCGTGTAGTGTTCAGCATAATTGGTGTGGCACGGATGACATACCTGTCAAAGGCGGAGTCTGTGACATCAGTCTGAGTGAGGTCCAGGTGGGTGAGATTAGGACAGAGACTGAGGATCTGACGCACCTGCAGCAGCAGACACCCATATACATACAGATCATTAACCTACACTCTGCCATGTATAATCTATTCATTCTCAAACATCCTTCATTCATATGCACCCAGTGCTTCTCAAGGCTCTGCTTTATTGATGTTCTAGGCATATGATCATGAATATTCCTGGTCCATACCATCTTACTGGAGACCGTAGAGCTGTAGGCCAGAACGATGGACCTGACAGAGGAACCCACAGCTGGCAGAAGGTTCTGGATCATTCCATTCAATAGCTTCTTCTCCCTCTGAGCAGCACTTATAGCCAAGGAGTCTTCACAAGATGCATCTAGACAAGGGAGAATGTGGATAGAAAAGAGGACCATTTTCTAGAAGTCATATCCAAACAGTTCACCCAAATCAGTAAACACATCTGTGTCACTTCAATCAAACTATGCATTCACTTGATCGTATCAGATGTACTCCTGACAAATACATTAGACTGACTGGTAACTCACCAGACTCATCCACATCTGCATCCTCATCCCACTCCTGGTAGGCCTTGCCCTCATCCTGCAGACTTTTCACCCACTCCTCATCCGGCTCCTGGTTCAGATCATCTGGGGGACCGCGATAGTAATCCCCTGGGAAACAGATACAGAAGGCACACACTCAGCAACTGTTTTCTTAATGAGAAAGGTGTCAAAGGATTGTATTGGTATGGCAGTTTTTCTAGTGTTGACTGATTTCCCATTGGAGGTGATAAAAGTATAAAAAGGTAAAGGTTGATCTTTGTACCTCTGGCCCAGCGTACAGGGTAGAGGTGTCTCCACAGAGAGCCGGTCTTGGCCAGGTCAGACCAGGCAGAGCACACCTGGCCACAGTGACACAGGTCCTCAGGGCCCAGGTAGCGGAACAGACACAGCAGGACCTCTGTGGGCAGCTGGGAGATGTGGGCGGAGCACAGCTCTTTCTCCAATTCTGAGGAATGATAATAAGCAGAGTTTTATAGTGTTCACACTGAATTTAAGTACAGTTCTTATAAGAGTCTAGAAGTGACATGCTTCTCTACAGTTTACGGTAAATATAGACATCCAAGAATCCTTGTTAGACCGCAGCAAACAGTGGGAAATGAGGCAGCAGCATTGTGATTCGGCGGTCCGTAAAAATGTTTTTTGGTAAGGGTTAGAGCCACGCCTCAAAGGAACATTTGGTTATGGGAAATTTGTGGTCAGTATTAATTTCCTAAACAAGTACTGACCACATCCTCCAATTCAGCATAGTTATGAGGAAGTTGGAATGTATGTTCTTGAAAGATATTAGGTAAAAGGATTGTGTAGGGAAAGATAGATAGGGTAGATATCACAAAGATGTGTACTAACTAAGAAAGATAGTGAAGGGGTCTGTCTGACTCACCATCATCAGTCTTCTCATGGTCAGCATACTTGAAGGCCTTATGCAGCTCCTCTGCCTGGCTCCACAGACTGAGCCCTTTCAGCACCTCTGCTGCACAGTTCCATCGCTGCTGGCTACTGTGCTGCGCTATCACCTGCTTCTTGATGTCTTTCAGCTCCTCATAAGTGAAGTACTGCATCAGCATGGGCTGGAACACCTGGATATACACATTCATTTGCATTACACACAAGCACATGCAAAACAATGCATTACTATAGAAAATACAGAAAGACCCACAGTTCTGAACATGTTATACTTGCTGGTAGGGCTGTGGCGGTCATTACATTTTTTTCCAGACAGTTATTGCCATGCAAAAAACTACCGGTTCACGGTAATTTACTGTTTATTAACATAATTAACTTAATTTAGGTACCAAGTGAAATCTGTTCGGGAACATTAATAGTAAAATGTTTTCGCAACAAAACATATTTCACTAAACTCTTGACAGCCCCTCTGCTAGCTCAAGAAAGGAATAAAGGAGAGAGCGGAGATGGAAATGCACAGTGGTGAGATTCTGCATAGCTAACGGTAATGTGTCACCCGATTAATTATAAAAAGTCCTATTACTAGGCTATTCAAAAATCAAATTCACTATAATTGTAGGCTAACTAAGTCACCCTGCACAATCAATGAACCAACAGCATTGCCTAGGGCTATACGTTCTCTACCTGAATCATGGACAGAGATTTGGGAGCGTAGCATTAGGTAACCAGTCCATCCAGTATACATAATAGATTTGTTTAATTTTGTAGTACAGGCTAGACCAATTATGTGCCAAAGATCTTTTCTGATTTATGTTTCTATGCAATGTGTAATAGGCGGTAGGTTATTTATTGTATAACGGCACAATCATAACTTTAATGAATTGTTTTTCAGGCTTGGGCTCAAAAGCCTACACTGTAATATGCTTATGTTTGTCTTGAATGAATCATCACCTTAGAAAGCGATGTCCATTTTGTTGTGTTAGGCTTTGAAACAACATCCACAATGACCATGTTTTACACTCAGTTTCAACCTGCTGTTGAACTTTCCTTCAAATTGATCGCCACAGTGACGTGAGTTTTAAAGCACAATACTATTTTGATGATAAGTGTCTTGATGTGATTTTTGAATGCATTTGCATTGATGTCAGAGTGGCTAGAGGGACAATTAGAGCCCTGAGTACCAGACCATTAGAACCTGATGGAGGGACAATTAGAGCCCTGAGTACCAGACCATTAGAACCTGATGGAGGGACAATAGAGCCCTGAGTACCAGGCCATTAGAACCTGATGGAAGGACAATAGAGCCCTGAGTACCAGACCATTAGAACCTGATGGAAGGACAATAGAGCCCTGAGTACCAGGCCATTAGGACCTGATGGTCATTAGCAAGTTGGGTACTACCAAAGCATGTCCAGAGTGCATAAGAAGAAATTACCGTGACTCAATGGTCATATGGAATTTTACTGCGGTCATGACTAATGACTGTCAGTGTGGTGGTAATACGGTCACTGCAACAGCCCTACTTGAAGGTATCCATTCATGGACATTACACTGGATATACACTACTGTTCAAAAGGTGGATAAAGTAATCCTTCTCCCCCTCCCCCCTTAAAAGACCTAGATGCACTATTGTAAAGTGGCTGTTCCACTGGATGTCATAAGGTGAAAGCACCAATTTGTAAGTCGCTCTGGATAAGAGCGTCTGCTAAATGACTTAAATGTAAATGTAAATGTAAGGTTGGGGTCAGTTAGAAATGTCCTTGTTTTTTGAATAAAAAATAAATAAATTGTCCATTAAAATAGCATCAAATTGATCAGAAATACTGTGTAGACATTGTTAATGTCAGCTTCATTAAAAATAACCGCAAAGCACCAGTCTCAACGTCAACAAATCTCAGACTGGCGAATAAAAATAAAATATTAAGATGCGCAAAAGAACACAGACACTGGACAGAGAAACTCTGCCTAGAAGGCCAGCATCCCGGAGTCGTCTCTTCACTGTTGCTGTTGAGACTGGTGTTTTGCAGGTACTATTTAATGAAGCTGCCAGTTGAGGACTTGTGAGGAGTCTGTTTCTCAAACTAGATACTCTAAAGTACAGTACTTGTCCTCCCACTCCTCTTTCTATTCTGGTCAGAGCCAGTTTGCGCTGTTCTGTGAAGGGAGTAGTACGAAATCTTCAGTTTCTTGGCAATTTCTCGCATGGAATAGCCTTCATTTCTCAGAACAACAATAGACTGACGAGTTTCAGAAGAAAGTTATTTGCTTCTGGCCATTTTGAGCCTGTAATCGAACCCACAAAATTCTGTTGCTCCAGATACTCAAATAGTCTAAAGGCCAGTTTTATTGCTTCTTTAAAATCGGGACAACAGTTTGCAGCTGTGCTAACATAATTGCAAAAGGGTTTTCTAATGATCAGTTAGCCTTTTAAAATGATAAACTTGGATTAGCTAACACGTGCCATTGAAACACAGGAGTGATGGTTGCTGATAATGGGCCTCTGTACGCCTATGTAGATATTCCATTTTTTTTTTTTTTTTTTTTTTAAATCAGCCGTTTCCAGCTACAATAGTCATTTACAGCATTAACAATGTCTAACACTGTATTTCTGATCAAGTTGATGTTATTTTAAATGGACAAAAAATGTTATTTTCTTTCAAAAGCAAAGACATTTCTAAGTGAACCCAAACTTTTGAACGGTAAGTGTAACAAATATGTACACCGCTCAAAAAAAGAAAGGGAACACTTAAACACAATGTAACTCCAAGTCAATCACACGTCTGTGAAATAAAACTGTCCACTTAGGAAGCAACACTGATTGACAATAAATTGCACATGCTGTTGTGCAATGGAATAGACAACAGGTGGACATTATAGGCAATTAGCAAGACACCCCCAATAAAGGAGTGGTTCTGCAGGTGGTGACCACAGACCACTTCTCAGTTCCTATGCTTCCTGGCTGATGTTTTGGTCACTTTTGAATACTGGTGGTGCTTTCACTCTAGTGGTAGCATGAGACGGAGTCTACAACCCACACAAGTGGCTCAGGTAGTGCAGTTCATCCAGGACGGGACATCAATGCGAGCTGTGGCAATAAGGTTTGCCATGTCTGTCAGCGTAGTGTCCAGAGCATGGAGGCGCTACCAGGAGACAGGCCAGTACATCAGGAGACGTGGAGGAGGCCGTAGGAGGGCAACAGCCCAGCAACAGGACCGCTACCTCCGCCTTTGTGCAAGGAGGAGCAGGAGCACTGCCAGAGCCCCGCAAAAATGACCTCCAGCAGGCCACAAATGTGCATGTGTCTGCTCAAACGGTCAGAAACAGACTCCATGAGGGCCCGGCGTCCACAGGTGGGGGTTGGGCTTACAGCCCAACACCGTGCAGGACGTTTGGCATTTGCCAGAGAACACCAAGATTGGCAAATTTGTCACTGGTGCCCCGTGCTCTTCACAGATGAAAGCAGGTTCACACTGAGCACATGTGACAGACGTGACAGAGTCTGGAGACGCCATGGAGAATGTTCTGCTGCCTGCAACATCCTCCAGCATGACCGGTTTGATGGTGGGTCAGCACAGCCCTCCATGTGCTCGCTAGAGGTAGCCTGACTGCCATTAGGTATCGAGATGAGATCCTCAGAACCCTTGTGAGACCATATGCTGGTGCGGTTGGCCCTGGGTTCCTCCTAATGCAAGACAATGCTAGACCTCATGTGGCTGGAGTGTGTCAGCAGTTCCTGCAAGAGGAAGGCATTGATGCTATGGACTGGCCCAAGTCTGGGAGACCATCCGCCACCTCATCAGGAGCATGCCCAGGCGTTGTAGGGAGGTCATACAGGCACATGGAGGCCACACACACTACTGAGCCTCATTTTGACTTGTTTTAAGGACATTACATCAAAGTTGGATCAGCCTGTAGTGTGGTTTTCCACTTTCATTTTGAGTGTGACTCCAAATCCAGACCTCCATGGGTTGATAAATTTGATTTCCATTGATAATTTGTATGATTTTGTTGTCAGCACATTCAACTATGTAAAGAAAAAAGTATTTAATAAGAATATTTCATTCATTCAGATCTAGGATGTGTTATTTTAGTGTTCCCTTTATTTTTTTGAGCAGTGTATTAATACTGTACACAGAAAGTCCTACATCAGAATACCCTACATTAAAATGACTTGTAGATTATTATATCATACCTCTTCCTCCTCCTTCATATGGGGTAAGAAGTCCTGTGTGAATGCCTCAAGTCTTTCCTTCAGCTGCTGGGCATAGTTGAGCTGCTCATTTTCACTCTGCAAATATATCAAACATTACACATCAGACACAAACAACTGACTGTCATTCACTCCCCCTAAGAATGCCAGCAATCCTCCACTTCTGCCAAATCAATACTGTCAAACATACAAGAGTCAACAGAACAGCAAAACACTCAAATACTTTCCCTTGCAGGATAAGAAAATAAACATGTTTGAGGCTAAACTTGAAATACCCTCGATTTAACTGAGCAATGTTTTCCTCCAATTCATGCATTTCATCAACAAATCTGTACTCTCTAAACCAAAAAGCATTCTAATGGCATTTACAAAAAATGTAACAAAGTCTTGTTTATGAGGTTTAATTAAAACATTCTTTCCTCTCCTAGTTGAAGACTAAATCCCACTGCCCAAACAGTGGAATTTTCATTTGTTTTTTAGCAAACTGAGCCTGGGACAGACTCCGGGTTCTCCTCAGGATATTTTTAACAAGGTGGTGCTGCTGAGGAACACCTGCAACTGCAATTTCCTGCAATCTAGAGCAACAAAAAAAATGCAACAAAAAGCATTTGAATTAGGCTACCTCTCTAAAAACATTTTTTTTCTGTCTATAAACGATGTCCACAGGCCCATTTAATGCATGTTCTGCTTGGCGCTCTCTACAAGCTACAAAATAAAGTACCTCCTAACACCAAACATATATATCATAATTGTATACAAGCAACATAATGCCAAGAACTCAAAAGATCTCTCAATTATTTTATTTCTGTTCAAAATGCATGCATCTACCATAGAATTGCTAACCATTTCTCTTTTCTGAATTGAGGCATATTGTGTGTTGCGTTTAGAAACGCCAGTTTCACTAAAGTAAAAAAGTGTTTAAACGGTTATCAGGAAACCAAGACCTTCTTTAACCAGACTGTTGTCATTGTAGTACATGGGCTTGCTCCTACCTAAATGTCTCTGATTTGGTCCTGCCGTACATACCTACACGTACGCTACGGTCACAAGACGCAGGCCTTCTAACGGTCCCTGGAATTTCTAAGCAAACAGCTGGAGGCAGGGCTTTCTCCTATAGAACTCCATTTTTATGGAATGGTCTGCCTACCCATGTGAGAGACGCAGACTCGGTCTCAACTTTGAAGTCTTTATTGAAGACTCATCTCTTCAGTAGGTCCTATGTTGAGTGAAGTTGAACGCAAAGGCACTGGAGCAACGAACCGCTGTCTCTGCCTGGCCGGTTCCCCTCTCCACTGGGATTCTCTGCCTCTAACCCTATTAGAGGGGCTGAGTCACTGGCTTACTGGTGCTCTTCCATGCCGTCCCTAGGAGGGGTGCGTCACTGACGTGATCTTCCTGTCTGCGTTGGAGCCCCCCTTTGGGTTGTGCCATGGCGGAGATCTTTGTGGGCTATACTCAGCCTTGTCTCAGGATGGTAAGTTGGTGGTTGAAGATATCCCTCTAGTGGTGTGGGGTAGAGGTCGACCGATTACGATTTTTCAACGCAGATACCGATTATTGGAGGATCCCAAAAAAAAAGGCGATACCGATTAATCGGCCGATTTAAAAAAAAAGAAGAAGATTTGTAATAATGACAATTACAACAATACTGAATGAACACTTATTTTAACTTAATATGATACATCAATAAAATCAATTTAGCCTCAAATAAATAATGAAACATGTTCAATTTGGTTTAAATAATGCAAAAACAAAGTGTTAGAGAAGAAAGTAAAAGTGCAATATGTGCCATGTAAGAAAGCTAACGTTTAAGTTCCTTGCTCAGAACATGAGAACATATGAAAGCTGGTGGTTCCTTTTAACATGAGTCTTCAATATTCCCAGGTAAGAAATTTTAGGTTGTAGTTATTATAGGAATTATAGGACTATTTCTCTCTATACGATTTGTATTTCATATACCTTTGACTATTGGATGTTCTTATAGGCACTTTAGTATTGCTAGTGTAACAGTATAGCTTCCATCCCTCTCCTTGCCGCTACCTGGGCTCGAACCAGGAACACATCGACAACAGCCACCCTCGAAGCAGCGTTACCCATGCAGAGCAAGGAGAACAACTACTCGAAGTCTCAGAGCGAGTGACGTTTGAAATGCTATTAGCGCACACCCCGCTAACTAGCTAGCCATTTCACATCGGTTACACCAGCCTAATCTCGGGAGTTGATAGGCTTGAAGTCATAAACAGCGCAATGCTTGAAGCCCAGGGAAGAGCTGCTGGCAAAACGCACGAAAGTGCTGTTTAAATGAATGCTTACGAGCCTGCTGGTGCCTACCATCGCTCAGTCAGACTGCTCTATCAAATCATAGACTTAATTATAACATAATAATACACAGAAATACGAGCCTTTGGTCATTAATATGGTCGAATCCGGAAACTATCATTTCGAAAACAAAACGTTTATTCTTTCAGTGAAATACAGAACCGTTACGTATTTTATCTAACGGATGGCATCCCTAAGTGTAAATATTGCTGCACAACATTCAATGTTATGTCATAATCACGTAAAATTCTGGCATATTAGTTCGCAATTAGCCAGGCGGCCCAAACTGTTGCATATACCCTGACTCTGCATGCAATGAACGCAAGAGAAGTGACACAATTTCACCTGGTTAATATTGCCTGCTAACCATTCTTTTAGCTAAATATGCAGGTTTAAAAATATATACTTCTGTGTATTGATTTTAAAAAAGGCATTGATATTTATGGTTAGGTACACATTGGAGCAACGACAGTCCTTTTTCAAGAATGCGCACCGCATCGATTATATGCAACGCAGGACACACTAGATAAACTAGTAATATCATCAACCATGAATAGTGAATATGATTGATTGATTGTTTTTTATAAGAGAAGTTTAATGCTAGCTAGCAATTTACCTTGGCTTCTTTTGCATTTGCATAACAGGCAGGCTCCTAGTGAGGCAGGTGGTTAGAGCGATGGACTAGTTAACCATAAGGTTGCGAGATTGAATCCCTGAGCTGACCGGGTAAAAATCTGTCGTTCTTCCCCTGAACAAGGCAGTTAACACACCGTTCCTAGGCTGTCCTTGAACGTGTTCTTAACTGACTTGCATCGTTAAATAAAGTAGTAAAAAAAATATTTAAAAACAATCGGCAAAATCGGCCAATCGATTTCCGATTGTTATGAAAACTTGAAATCGGCCATTCCGATTAATCGGTCGACCTCTAGCGTGGGGGCTGTGCTTTGGCAAAGTGGGTGGGGTTATATCCTGCCTGGTTGGCCCTGTCCTGTATCGTCGGACAGGTCCACAGTGTCTCCTGACCCCTCCTGTCTCAGGCTCCAGTATTTATGCTGCAGTAGTTTGTGTCAGGGGGCTAGGGTCAGTCTGTTATATGTAGAGTATTTCTCCTGTCTTGTGTGAATTTAAGTATGCTCTCTAATTCTTTATTTCTCTCTGAGGACCTGAGCCCTAGGACCATGCCTCAGGACTACCTGGCCTGATGACTCCTTGCTGTCCCCAGTCCACCTGGCCTTGCTACTGCTCCAGTTTCAACTGTTCTGCCTGCGGCTATGGAACCCTCAGCTCCCAGCTGTGCCCTGGACACCATTTGTGAATTGATCGCCCCCCATCTAGCTTCAGAGTTTGTTCTGTTAGGTGACCTAAACTGGGATATGCTTAACACCCCGGCAGTCCTACAATGTAAGCTAGATGCCCTCAATCTCACTCAAATCATCAAGGAACCCACCAGGTACAACCTTAACTCTGTAAACAAGGGCACTCTCATAGACGTCATCCTGACCAACTGGCCCTCCAAATACACCTCCGCTGTCTTCAACCAGGATCTCAGCGATCACTGCCTCATTGCCTGTATCCGCCACGGAGCCGCAGTCAAACGACCACCCCTCATCACTGTCAAACGCTCCCTAAAACACTTCTGTGAGCAGGCCTTTCTAATCGACCTGGCCCGGGTATCCTGGAAGGACATTGACCTCATCCCGTCAGTTGAGGATGCCTGGTCATTCTTTAAAAGTAACTTCCTCACCATTTTAGATAAGCATGCTCCGTTCAAAAATGCAGAACCAAGAACAGATACAGCCCTTGGTTCACTCCAGACCTGACTGCCCTCGACCAGCACAAAAACATCCTGTGGCGGACTGCAATAGCATCGAATAGCCCCCGTGATATGCAACTGTTCAGGGAAGTCAGGAACCAATACACGCAGTCAGTCAGGAAAGCTAAGGCCAGCTTCTTCAGGCAGAAGTTTGCATCCTGTAGCTCCAACTCCAAAAGTTCTGGGACACTGTGAAGTCCATGGAGAACAAGAGTACCTCCTCCCAGCTGCCCACTGCACTGAGGCTAGGTAACACGGTCTCCACCGATAAATCCACGATTATCGAAAGCTTCAATAAGCACTTCTCAACGGCTGGCCATGCCTTCCGCCTGGCTACTCCAACCTCGGCCAACAGCTCCGCCCCCCGCAGCTCCTCGCCCAAGCCTCTCCAGGTTCTCCTTTACCCAAATCCAGATAGCAGATGTTCTGAAAGAGCTGCAAAACCTAGACCCGTACAAATCAGCTGGGCTTGACAATCTGGACCCTCTATTTCTGAAACTATCTGCCGCCATTGTCGCAACCCCTATTACCAGCCTGTTCAACCTCTCTTTCATATCGTCTGAGATCCCCAAGGATTGAAAGCTGCCGCAGTCATCCCCTCTTCAAAGGGGGAGACACCTGGACCCAAACTGCTATAGACCTATATCCATCCTGCCCTGCCTATCTAAGGTCTTGAAAGCCAAGTCAACAAACAGGTCACTGACCATCTCGAATCCCACCGTACCTTCTCCGCTGTGCAATCTGGTTTCCGAGCCGGTCATGGGTGCACCTCAGCCACGCTCAAGGTACTAAACGATATCATAACCGCTATCGATAAAAGACAGTACTGTGCAGCCGTCTTCATCGACCTCGCCAAGGCTTTCGACTCTGTCAATCACCATATTCTTATCGGCAGACTCAGTAGCCTCGGTTTCTCGGATGACTGCCTTGCCTGGTTCACCAATTACTTTGCAGACAGAGTTCAGTGTGTCAAATCGGAGGGCATGCTGTCCGGTCCTCTGGCAGTCTCTATGGGGGTGCCACAGGGTTCAATTCTCGGGCCGACTCTTTTCTCTGTATATATCAATGATGTTGCTCTTGCTGCGGGCGATTCCCTGATCCACCTCTACGCAGACGACACCATTCTATATACTTTCGGCCCGTCATTGGACACTGTGCTATCTAACCTCCAAACGAGCTTCAATGCCATACAGCACTCCTTCCGTGGCCTCCAACTGCTCTTAAACGCGAGTAAAACCAAATGCATGCTTTTCAACCGATCGCTGCCTGCACCCGCATGCCCGACTAGCATCACCACCCTGGATGGTTCCGACCTTGAATATGTGGACATCTATAAGTACCTAGGTGTCTGGCTAGACTGCAAACTCTCCTTCCAGACTCACATCAAACATCTCCAATCGAAAATCAAATCAAGAGTCGGCTTTCTATTCCGCAACAAAGCCTCCTTCACTCACGCCGCCAAGCTTACCCTAGTAAAACTGACTATCCTACCGATCCTCGATTTCGGCGATGTCATCTACAAAATGGCTTCCAACACTCTACTCAGCAAACTGGATGCAGTCTATCATAGTGCCATCCGTTTTGTCACCAAAGCACCTTATACCACCCACCACTGCGACTTGTATGCTCTAGTCGGCTGGCCCTCGCTACATATTCGTCGCCAGACCCACTGGCTCCAGGTCATCTACAAGTCCATGCTAGGTAAAGCTCCGCCTTATCTCAGTTCACTGGTCACGATGGCAACACCCATCCGTAGCACACGCTCCAGCAGGTGTATCTCACTGATCATCCCTAAAGCCAACACCTCATTTGGCCGCCTTTCGTTCCAGTACTCTGCTGCCTGTGACTGGAATGAACTGCAAAAATCGCTGAAGTTGGAGACTTTTATCTCCCTCACCAACTTCAAACATCAGCTATCCGAGCAGCTAACCGATCGCTGCAGCTGTACATAGTCTATTGGTAAATAGCCCACCCATTTTCACCTACCTCATCCCCATACTGTTTTTATACTGTTTTTTTAAATTTTATTTATTTATTTATTTACTTTTCTGCTCTTTTGCACACCAATATCTCTACCTGTACATGACCATCTGATCTTTTATCACCCCAGTGTTAATCTGCAAAATTGTATTATTCGCCTACCTCCTCATGCCTTTTGCACACATTGTATATAGACTGCCCATTTTATTTCTACTGTGTTATTGACTTGTTAATTGCTTACTCCATGTGTAACTCTGTGTTGTCTGTTCACACTGCTATGCTTTATCTTGGCCAGGTCGCAGTTGCAAATGAGAACTTGTTCTCAACTAGCCTACCTGGTTAAATAAAGGTGAAATAAAAAAAAAAAAATAAAAAAAAAACCCTGACCTGTTCACCGGACGTGCTACCTGTCCCAGACCTGTTGTTTTCAACTCTCTAGAGACAGCAGGAGCTGTAGATGATCGACTATGAAAAAGCCAACTGACATTTACTCCTGAGGTGCTGACCTGTTGTACCCTCGACAACCACTGTGATTATTATTATTATTATTATTATTTGACCCTGCTGGTCATCTATGAACATTTGAACATCTTGGCCATGTTCTGATATAATCTCCACCCGGCACAGACAGAAGAGGACTGGTTTCTTCCTAGGTTCTGGACTTTCTAGGGAGTATTTCCTAGCCACTGTGCTTCTACACCTGCATTGCTTGCTGTTTGGGGTTTTAGGCTGGGTTTCTGTACAGCACTTTGAGATATCAGCTGATGTAAAAAGGGCTTTATAAATAAATGTGATTTGATTAGTAATATTACATGCCTGTCTGTAGGATGAATCACTACAGTGATAGTCTACCATTTCATAAAAAGCATGACTCAATTGGACACAACACAAAGCCTCAAGGGCAACAGGGATTATTTGAGAGCCTTTTTCATAAATGTCATTATGTTAGTGTCAGTGCTTCTGCTGATATCACCTTAATGCTTCTCAGCCCTTTCTCAAACAGGGACAACATCTCTGAGAGCTTGTTGTCGGAGTGTACATTATACACATTGCAGCTGCGCTGCTGCAACAGGCCGATGATGTACTCATTCTCAATCTGTTCATGCATCTTGAACTCCTTGAAGGTAGCACACAGCGACTGAAGAAATGAGCGGAAGTCATTGTTGTTGGAGAAGTTGGTCTGTGACAGCTGTTGTAGAATGGAGAAAAATAACATGTCAAAGTTACTCAGATAACAAAAGTATAAAGCTGTGTGTTGCTAATTAACAAAGTGTGTGTATGTGTGTACTGTAATATAATAATTTAGTGGGGACTTATATTTGTCCTATTTAATACATATACAAGTGTGTATAAATGCTCATGGGTGAATTGGATGTTTTTTTTGCATATCCCAACTCTCCTTGAGACACCCTCAGCCAGGGTCTGCCATTATCAGCTGCGACCCTGGAGCAATTCGATTTAAGTGCCTTGCTCAAGGGCACAGTGGGATATTTTTTTTTATACCTTGTCTCAGGGATTCGAACTAGCAACCTTTCGGTTACTGGCCCAACGTTCTAACCACTAGGCAGCCTACCACCTTTGTGTGTGTGTGTGTAAACTACAATATATTTATCTTGCGGACGTGAACACATAAGCAACATAATTGTGAACATGCCTGTATGAGAGGAACTTGGGCCAAAACAACCCCATAAATGGAGGACAGGTTGTGAGGAAGGATCAGTATTCACCAATTTCATTGTGTTTTGCTCATGCCAAGTTATGTGACATTAGGTAAAAGCTTGGGGGAAAATACAGTTAGCCACGGTACTGCGTAGTAAATAGCTGGCTAGCAGGGTTGGGGAGAACCAATAATTGCTATATACGCTAGATGACTAACAGTGGGCGCTGTTTTGAAGCGTCACATCTCCATTTTGGCACTCCCCCCAGTGTAATTTTTTATAAAGTTATAGAAGTGCATTTATTAACATATACAGTTGTTGTTGTCACATGTAATCTATTACAGATGCATAGTTTTTTATAAATACTAAATAAATCATTATGTGAGCTAAATATGAGAAAATAAACATTTTCCCTAAAGTATATATTTTTTGAAAGCTATGTTACTGTACCCATTATAAACAAAATACATGTAATTTTGCCCTTAAAAAATGTAATTGAAAAACTGTCGAATTCCATTCATTCCTTCTGGGGAGTGCCAATATGGCCGACGGTGGCGTCAAAGCTTATTACGTGCCATAATAGCATTAGCAATCCAGGGTTTTTATACATCACTGGGAGTAACATGTAATCACAAACAAACGAACTATAATCAGTTACATTAGCAGCAAAAATACTGTAATCAAATTAGATACTTTGAAAAACGAAATAAGTACTTAATAGATTACTTTTAAAAATCCAGAAAGGATGTGTGAGAAAAAAATACATTATGACACCTTTATGTTGACATTCAATTCACCATTGAAAAAAGGCGCAAATGTATGTTATGTTCCACTTGAGCGAGGCTCACCACAGTCCAGACTAAATGCGTTTGATTGATAATTTTAGTCTTCTTCTAATGCCTCTTACGGGAAAAGTAAATCATATTAAATGACTGAGTTTGGGTATTCCAAAAATGACGTTACTGGTTACAATTTGACAGGTAACTAACGTTGGTAGCCAACTAACAGATTACACTAGAAGGTAATCTCCAACCCTGCTAGCACAACGTGTTGCATAACAACGTGACACGCAAACTTCAGACTGGTTAATCCACGTAACTAACTAGCTATAACTGTTTGCTATACAAGTTGGCAAAATTATAATGTCATTGAAGTTGCTAGCCAGCTAACATGCTAGTTTAGATATTTCCCAAGTAACGTTAGCCAGCGACGGACATAACAACTATGCCAAAAACACTACACCCATTTCTCCGACTAGCTAGCTAACCACTGCGTAACAAATAACAGGCAGAATGCTAGCTACATAGCTTACGTTATTTGGGCAAATTCATATTGCTTTATACAGACCTTCTCACAGTAAAGTCCCACCAACTGTTTCATTCGCCAGTGTGGCCCAGTGAAAACATCCACCTCGTCGGGAAAAGGAGCCATCTTCACTCCATAGAAACTAATCAGCACTGACTGAGTTGCTTCTTGCGTCGCGTATTAGATGCTAATTGGTTAGCTTAGCATTGGGGAAGTGATAATGGGCATGCGCACTCCTGTTTCTCCACGTACCAGACAGCGGGCGTCACAGACACCGGGAAAGTTGATCCTCCTCAACACTTAACGCCACTCCAGTTACAGTGTTTTCGGAAAATATTTAGACCTCTTCACCTTTTCCACATATTGTTACATTACAGCCTTATTCTAAAATATATGTTTTTTAAATGGTGCAAATGTATAAAAAAAAAAAAAAAACGGAAATACCTTATTTACATAAGTATACAGATCCTTTGCTATGAGACTCGAAATTGAGCTCAGGTGCATCCTGTTTCCATTGATCATGTAGATGATTCTACAACTTTGGAATCCACTTGTTGTAAATTCAATTGATTGGACATGATTTGGGAAGGCACACACCTGTCTATATACGGTCCCATAGTTGACAGTGTATGTCATAGCAAAAACCAAGCCATGTCAGTCGAGCTCTGAGACAGGATTGTGTCGAGGCACAGATCTGGGGAAAGGAAACCAAAAAAATGTCTTCACCATTGAAGATACCAAAGAACACAGTGGCCTCCTAAATGGAAGAAGTTTGGAACCACCAAGACTCTACCTAGAGCCGGCCGCCTGGCCAAACTGAGCAATTGAGGGAGAAGGGCCTTTGTCAGGGAGGTGACCAAGAAACCGATGGTCACTCTGACAGAGCTCTAGAGTTCATTTGTGGAAATGGGAGATCGTTCTGGAATTTATGGTAGAGTGGCTCGACGGAAGCCACTCCTCAGTAAAAGGCACATGACAGCCTGCTTGGAGTTTGCCAAAAGGCACATAAAGCACTCTCGAACCACGAGAAACAAGATTCTCTGGTCTGATGAAACCAAGATTTAACTCTTTGGCCTGAATGCCAAGCCCCACATTTGGAGGAAACCAGGCACCACTCATCACCTGGCCAACATGCTATGGGGATGTTTTTCAGCAGCAGGGGCTGGGAGACTAGTCAAGATTGAGGGAAAGATTAACAGAGCAAAGTACACAGAGATCCATTATGAAAACCTGCTCAGGACCTCAGACTGGGGCGAAGGTTCACAGGACAACGACCAACAGGACAATGACCATAAGCACACAGCCAAGACAATGCAGAAGTGGCTTCGGGACAAGTCTCTGAATATCCTTGATTGGCCCAACCAGAGCCTGGACTTGAACCCAACCTAACATCTCTGGAGAGACCTGAAAATAGCTGTGCAGCGACACTCCTCATCCAACCTGACAGAACTTGAGCTGATTTGCAGAGAAGAATGGGAGAAATTCCCAAAATACAGGTGTGCCAAGCTTGTAGCATCATACCCAAGTAGACTTGAGGCTGTAATCGCTGCCAAAGGTGCTTCAAAAAAGTACTGAGTAAAGGGTCTGAAAATCTGGGTCCCCAGATCCTCAAAAAGTTCTACAGCTGCCTCATCGAGAGCATCGTGACCGGTTGCATCACTGCCTGGTATGGCAACTGCTCGGCACCCGACCGTAAGGAGCTACAGAGGGTAGTGCTTTACAGCCCAGTACATCACTGGGACCAAACTTCCTGCCATCCAGGGCCTATATACTAGGTGGTGTCAGGGGAAGGCCCAAAACAGTATCTAAGACTCCAGTCACCCATGTCATAGACTGTTCTCTCTGCTACTGCTTGCCAAGCGGTAACGGAGCGCCAAGTCGAGGTCCAAAAGGCTCCTTAACAGTTTCTACCCCCAAGCTATAAAACTGCTGAACAATGAATCTAATGGCCACCAAGCCTATTTTATTGATCCCCCTTCCCCTTTGTTTTTACACAATGCTGCTACTCACTGTTTATTATCTATGCTTTACCACAACTTAAATGTACAAACTACCTCGACTAACGTGTACCCCCGCACATTGAGTCAGTACCAGTACCCCCAGTATATAGCCTCGTTATTGTTATGGAATTTTATTGTGTTACTTTTTACTTTAGTTTATTTAGTAAATATTTTCTTAACTCTATTTCTTGAACTCAATTGTTGGTTCAGGGCTTATAAGTAAGCATTTCACCACAAGGTCTACACCTGTTGGATTCCGCATGTGACAAATAAAATTTGATTTGAAAACTTATGTAAATGTAATATTTACATTTATTTTAAAAACATTTTCTAACATTTAAAAAAATCTGGTTTTGCCTTGTCATTATGGGGTATTGTGTGTAGATTGATGAGGGAAATAAACTATTTAATCCATTCTAGAATAAGGCTGTAACGTAACAAAATGTGGAAAAAGTCAAGGGGTCTGAATACTTTCCAAATCCACCGTAACACTCCAACTGCGCCCTACTCCGGAGAGGAAAGCAAGTCACATTTCTTGTCCCCAGTCGTGTGGTGCGGAGCGCACACTCTCTCTGGACAGCAGAAACGCAAAAAATCGACACAATTCCACTTCAGGTCACTTTCACCAACCCAACATTCCCCAACCTCTTCACCATCCAAACTGACACCACATATGGATCTGCCAGAAGGCAAGGATCCATTCTCTCCAAATGGGCCATCTCACTCCCACTGGGCCAGAATCATCTTTGTCATCATCAGGACGAGGCTCAAACACCTGCCACCGCAGTTAATTCATCCTCACTCTTGTCATGTTCAGTTTCCTTCTGTGACTCTTCCAAAAGCTCTGTGTGATCCACCACTCCATATTCACTCAAACCATGTTCCACTTTTCTCCTTTTGGTCCTGTCCAACCATCTTCCCCTTGATCAGATGTTCCAGAAGGCTTGTGCGTTCCCCATTCCATATTTACTTATAAACTCAGCAAAAAAACAAACGTCCTCACACTGTCAACGACGCTTATTTTCAGCAAACTTAACATGTGTAAATATTTGTATGAACATAAGATTCAACAATTAAGAAATAAACTGAACAAGTTCCACAGACATGTGACTAACATAAATGGAATAATGTGTCCCTGAACAAAGAGGGGGTCAAAATCAAAAGTAACAGTCAGTATCTGGTGTGGCCACCAGCTGCATTAAGTACTGCAGTGCATCTCCTCCTGATGGACTGCACCAGATTTGCCAGTTCTTGAGATGTTACCCTACTCTTCCACCAAGGAACCTGCAAGTTCCCGGACATTTCTGTGGGGAATGGCCCTCACCCTCCGATCCAACAGGTCCCAGACGTGCTCAATGGGATTGAAATCCGGGCTCTTCGCTGGCCATGGCAGAGCACTGACATTCCTGTCTTGCAGGAAATCCTGCACAGAACGAGCAGTATGACTGGTGGCATTGTCATGCTGGAGGGTCATGTCAGGATGAGCCTGCAGGAAGGGTACCACATGAGGGAGGAGGATGTCTTCCCTGTAACGCACAGCATTGAGATTATCTGCAATGACAACAAGCTCAGTCCGAAGATGCTGTGACACACCGCCCCAGACCATGACGTACCCTCCACCTCCAAATCAATCCCGCTCCAGAGTACAGGCCTCGGTGTAACGCTCATTCCTTCGACCATAAATGCGAATCTGACCAGCACCCCTGGTGAGACAAAACCGCAACTCGTCAGTGAAGAGCACTTTTTGCCAGTCCTGTCTGGTCCAGCGACGGTGGGTTTGTGCCCATAGGAGACGTTGTTGCCGGTGATGTCTGGTGATTGCTGGTGATGTCTGGTGAGGACCTGCCTTACAACAGGCCTACAAGCCCTCAGTCCAGCCTCTCTCAGCCTGTTGCAGACAGTCTGAGCACTGATGGAGGGCTTGTGCATTCCTGGTGTAACTCGGGCAGTTGTTGTTGCCGTCCTGTACCTGTCCCGCAGGTGTGATGTTCGGATGTACCGATCCTGTGCAGGTGTTGTTACATGTGGTCTGCCACTGCGAGGACGATCAGCTGTCCGTCCTGTCTCCCTGTAGCGCTGTCTTAGGCGTCTCACAATACGGACATTGCAATTAATGTCCCTGGCCACATCTGCAGTCCTCATGCCTCCTTGCAGCATGCCTAAGGCATGTTCACACAGATGAGCAGGGACCCTGGGCATCTTTCTTTTGGTGTTTTTCAGTCAGTAGAAGGGCCTCTTTAGTGTCCTAGGTTTTCATAACTGTGACCTTAATTGCCTACCGTCTGTAAGCTGTTAGTGTGTTAACGACCGTTCCACAGGTGCATGTTCATTAATTGTTTATGGTTCATTGAACAATCATGGGAAACAGTGTTTAAACCCTTTACAATGAAGATCTGTGAAGTTATATGGATTTTTACAAATTATCTTTGAAAGACAGGGTCCTGAAAATGGGACGTTTCTTTTTTTGCTGAGTTTGTTTCACTTTTCTCCTTTTTTTCCTGTCCGCCATCTTAACCCCACCTCATGGCCACCTGTGACAGAGTCGGTGGTGTTGGAAACCAAAATATATTTTTGTTGTGCATCATTCTTTGCATCTTTAGGATTTTATAAATGAACTACACCGCATTGGACATTGGTTTGTTAGTTTTCACTTTTGCTGACAAAGAGTGTAATGGGCGTGTCGTTTAATGTGAGCCAGTTGTGGAAGATCCTCAACTATTTGTGTGAGATGCTGGGATTTTCATGTTACTGTATATCATGGACTACTACCGGTCTAGTGTGGGAGATGCTGGGATTTTCATGTTACTGTATATCATGGACTACTACCGGTCTAGTGTGGGAGATGCTGGGATTTTCATGTTACTGTATATCATGGACTACTACCGGTCTAGTGTGGGAGATGCTGGGATTTTCATGTTACTGTATATCATGGACTACTACCGGTCTAGTGTGGGAGATGCTGGGATTTTCATGTTACTGTATATCATGGACTACTACCGGTCTAGTGTGGGAGATGCTGGGATTTTCATGTTACTGTGAGTTGCCTAATTTATCATCAGTTCTCAACAACTCTGTACCACATTGGAAGATATCTGTTTTATAAATAGATTAAGAATTATAATCAATGTTGTATAAGTCTGACAATATAGGCCTAATAAATCCTTCCTAATATTACATTTTCTTTTAAAGGAAACATTGACACAGCTGTTATCATATTTATTTATTTATTTAATTCTTGCATAAAAGTAGGTAGTATATACAATTACCACTTCTTTCATAAAATCATTTGTATACTTGGTGGAATGCAGTTTAAAAAAAAATGCACATTATACACAATTCCCATATTTCTCAATGTACAATAAACAGTTTGAAGATACATGTAAACTACTCATTCTGCCTTGCCCTACTCTGCAAATGGAGTGTGTTGTAATCAGCCATTTACATTTATTTCAGGGGGCACAATTTTATCTTGGACTGTATTTTGATCCAGAAAGCAGGATAGAGTGGTTGAGTGAATGTTGTTTTTACTCTATAGATGAGGGTCATTTTATCAGCAATGTTGTAAAATGCTAGAGTTCCTGCCTTGTGATCCAAGAACAGTCCTATTCTCCTAGAGGACCAAGCAGTTAGTTGAATCTGTTTCTTATTCTCACAGACTTGGGCTATATTCCAGTTCAAACTCCAGGATTGTTCATAAAATTCTAGAAATTTGGAGAATGCATCAGGGGGGCTGAGGTTTTTTTTCCTGTTTATCCCCTTATATGATACAGCTATGATAGCCTGTATTCCATCCCATTCAACCTCCCAGTAACAGCGCCCTGTCAAAGCCTCTCTGCACAGTACCACAGGCATGTTTTCAAATCTATCTGGGTGGTCAGGATAAGGCAGTGCAAAATCATTCCATCCAGCCACTTTGTTGTCCCTAGAGATAAGGAGGTTTTTATGTGCAGTGTTTTGGTCCAATGTGAGCTGACAGGCATCTGATGGAGAGAAAGCAGATATGATGAACCAGAACAAAATGACCTGTTCTCTGTCTGTCTGTCCCAGTACAAAACGACCTGATCTGTGTCTGTCTGTACTGTACTTACATTTCAAAAACTCCTCTCTTGTTGTTGGTTCTTTACTCTCCACACACTTGTCTGTTACCTGGGGTAGAGCTAGAGGGATACAGAAATAATTAACTACAATAAATAATGTTACATGGTCTCAAGCTCAGCTGTGATTGTGCTGATGGGATTTTTGTGTAAATGTATGGTGAAAATGGACTCACGTGGACAAGGCTTTGATGCCTGCAGAATATGAATATCCTGTACTGTGGGAAACAGAGATATAGACCTAGTGAGTATAGCAATGTAGAGTCGTTCTATACAGATATGTATACAGAAGGTTGTGTTTTACTTTTGTATTATTATTTTTACTCAATTAAATAAATGAAAGCTATAGATTGGTCAGTGGAGATGGTTTGAATGTAACAAGGGATTTGACAAGTATGGTTTGTTGCAAACCTTTTTTAGAGATGTTTGCAAAGGCCCCTTCGCAGAAGTCCTCCAATCGCTGTTTCAGCTCAGCCACAGTTCTCTTCACACCTTCAAAAGAGACTTGCTGACTCACATTGATGCTGGATGTGTCCTCATATCCAGGGAAGGCTGGGACAGATTGACATTTCTAAAGACACACACACACACACACAATCTTCATATTCAAGTTGGGTCCTGAGTCCTGTCAGATTCAAAGTGGAAGAAAGTACCAGGGGCATTCCGTGTGAATTTGGCCCCAAAATCATAATTTGTTACAAGAGTCATCGCACCCAGGAGTCTTGTTAATGCCAATATTACCTGGAGGAAAATAATAAAATCTTCTGTTTTTGACAACTGCTCAAGCTCAGTATCTCTCCTCCTCAGCTCTAAAATCTCCCTTTGCAGTTGGTCAATCTGCTCCTCAGCCGGGCCAACAGCAGCCTTCTCCTGTGATCTGATCAGTCTTTTCACATCAGAGTACCACTTCTCAACAGAGCAGATTATTTCAGTAAAGACCTTGTCACTGTCTTCCACGGCTATCTGTGCGGAGTACTGTTGGGACACACAGACAGAGAAAGGAGCAGTCTCAATTTGAATCAGGCCCGACACGCAGCTCTGAACACTGAATTTATCAGATAATTGGAGCAGAGTTTGAGTTGTCAGCTGTTGTAGTTCTCTCATTAATACTCACTGTGAGAGACCTCATGGCCTGCTTCAACCACAATAGTTCCTTCTCTTTCCTGGCGATTATTTGCTTGTATTTCCTGTGTGTCTCCTTCAGTTCTTTCTGTAGAATCAAAACACTCATGAGTAAAAGGTGCATGTGATTGGAATCAGAGGACATAAACTTTGTTAACTGTAATGGCACTTTAAACAGTAAGGGTGGACTGTTTATTCTTTACTGTTTTGATAGCTGTGTGCACTTCGGACTCAAAGTCCTTTCCTTGTTATCAGTGTTGATACTGATGCATAAACTGCAGTTTAAATTCAGCAATTTTATTCCACATACATTTTCATACACAACATGTAAAAACAGCATGCATACCTGTTTTGCAGTGCCTTCAGTTGCAGCTGAAACTGTTTCGTGGCCTTTGTGTACACCCATCAAACACTCATAACAGATACAACGTTGATCAGTACGGCAGTAAACTTCCAGTAGTTTGTCATGCTGAGAGCAGATCTTCTCCTGAAGCTGTATGGAGGCTTCCACAAGTGTGTGTCGTTTTCCAGGATTGAGTTTGTCATGAAGCTTGAGGTGTGTTTCACAGTATGAGGCCAGACACAGAAGACAAGACTTAATGGCTTTCTGTTTTCTCCCACCACAGACATCACACTCAATATCCCCTGGTTTAGCATAACAAGGAACGTGAGGGTCAGCTTGGAACTCTTCAATCGTCTTCAGTCTTTCCACTACCTCTGCAAACATGGTATTTTTGCTCAAAGCAGGCCTTGGGGTGAAGGTCTGTCGGCACTGAGGGCAGACGTAGACACCCATGCGGTCATTTAGATCCCAATAGTCCTTTATACAGCCCATGCAGTAACTGTGTCCACAAGGAATGGTCACAGGGTTCTTCAGTAGATCCAGACAGATTGAACAAGAGAATTGGTCTTCCCCAAATAATGCATACGACTCAGCCATTTTGTGGCCGAGAATAATGTGTGTCCGGGCTGGTACGAGGGGAAGTGCAACTATCTGAATTCCAATTGGTTTTGAAAGATTATACCGCTGAGGGGTGTGGTTTTATCAAGATCTCCAACTGGGGCGTGAAAGATAGTTTCTCTTCTCTCAGAGAAACTAGCTACAGTACTATTTTCCTTTGCACCTTATGGTTGCTACGGAGAACGTCCACTTCAACAAACTCACATACAAACCCTGTACACCATTTTCCACTAGATAGCACAACCACAAATTCAAAATTATAAAAGTGTTTAATTCGTAAAAACTCATGAAAACAAACATTTGGTTTTTGGTCTTAATTTAAGGTTAGGGCTAGGCATAAGGTTAGCAGTGTGGTTAATTTTAGGTTTAGGGATAGTTTTAAAATCAGATTAAAAATATATACATTTTGGCAATAGGCGGGTTTTAGGACTTTGTGGATATGGTAACTAGTGACGACCCAGTTCTCCGGCTTACTTTTTGATTGACTGTTTTATTAGCCGCTAGGAACGGGAATTTTGTGGAGTCGACCAATGAAACGAAAGCATTGCACCACTGTAGTTAGATAGAGAGCGCAAGGGGCATTTTGTAGCAGCACGGAGATCTCTGATACGATGCATCAAATATCTTAGTGGTAAGTACATTTGAGCTAAATTTCTACGATTTCAAAGCGTGTGTTGACAGACTGACAACGGAGCCTTTTTAGTGGCTGTCAAACTCTCATTCAAATGCATGGCTTGTGTTTTTGAGAGCTATCATCCTCAGCCTCATACTAGCTAGGTGCCAGGCTGTCAACTAGCTAGCTACTAGCACTGTCCAGCAGGCCCATCCTTATCATAGCATGGGAATGAGAACAGTTCATGATAATGTAGCCCAACATTGACAGCATTCGATCAAAATAAAGACCAAAATATGTATTTTGGGGCGGGGTAAACAGAGGGTCTCGTGTAAATGTGTATTAATGAGGTAAGCTTTGAATGATGGAAACTTACTACACCTGCACCACTACACTCTACTCCTTGAATCAACATCAAATAATGGACAACGAATACAAAGCAGGCAGCCCATATATCCTTACAGTGGTTTATAGAATAGTACAGTAGCCCAAAGGTAGTTCTTCTGAAAACGTTCCATGTGACCACATACTTTTGGTGGTGAGTAAAAAAACGGTGTGTTTTTGTGTCCTACCAGCCCCAGAATGAGGAGTCATCTGTTTCAGAGACATGGATAAATATGAAAAGGTGAGGAAGATTGGGGAGGGCTCCTTCGGGAAGGCAATTCTCGTCAAATCCAGGGAGGATGGAAAACAGTATGTCATCAAAGAGATTGGCATCTCCCGGGTAAGCCACAGAGAACCGTATATGACATAATTACCATTTAGCCCTACATGATGTTATGGAAATTATATTTCACCCATAATATGATATTATCAATGTCTTCCTTTTCCTCTCCATTTGTCTCACTTTCTATGGCAGATGTCTAGTAAAGAGAGACAGGAGTCCCGTAAAGAAGTGGCTGTTCTGGCCAACATGAGCCATCCCAACATCGTCCAGTACAAAGAGTCCTTTGAAGGTAAACAACAACCTGTGCACCATGCAGTCCAGTGACCCGAGTTCAGAGGTCAATAGTCAGCAGTGATGGCCAGAATGCCTCTATGCCTATATCAATTTCCTTGAGACTTTGGGGTTGTAATATACAGAGCCCTTCACCTGTGGTGTGATTTCTGATGAAGCAACGTGATCAATCTCAGTTGATGTGTGAGACTTGGCAGCAGCTTCCAGAAAATAAGTAGATTATCTGTCTGGCTCATTAATGAAACTAGAGCTAGACAGACCTCTCCCTCCGGATTCAATCCTGTAGTGTGTGTTTAACTTCAGCCTGGCCAGGGAGATCTAATAATTAGGTTTATGTTTCTTCTAGCACAGTGTAACACAGACAGGTTGGTTGAACCAATGCTTTCTCTCTGTGTGTTTTCTAGAGTGTGGATGTCTGTACATCGTAATGGATTACTGTGAGGGAGGAGACCTATTCAAGACGATCAACTCTCAGAAAGGAGTGCAGTTCCCTGAGGAGCAGGTAAAACATAAGAGGCAGGTGAAAATGCCCCCACAGACAGATTTTTGTCATGGATGGATGGATGTTATGAACATGCGTTTGACTCTGTCTGTATCTTTATAGATCCTGGATTGGTTGGTGCAGATATGCCTCGCCTTGAAGCATGTACATGACCGTAAGATCCTCCACAGAGACATCAAATCACAGGTAAATAAGAAGTTAGAGACCCTGTCCCCTGAATTTTGAGCATACTGTAGTACACATTACTCATCATACTTATATGGTTTGGAACTTTTAGAACATATTTCTGACCAAAGATGGAACCATACAGCTAGGAGACTTTGGGATTGCCAGGGTGCTGAATAGGTGAGTCATACAACATACTAAAGAATCTGTCCCGTGTTTAGTGAAAAGGGGGCAACTTCTTTGCAATGTTCATCTCCATTTCAGTAACTCCACAATCCTCTTTCTCAGTACTGTGGAGCTAGCCAGGACATGTATCGGGACGCCGTACTACCTGTCACCTGAGATTTGTGAAAACAAACCGTACAACAACAAAAGGTAACCTGCACCCATATCTGGTTGAGGGGGCATTGTCTCATGATGGGATGTGAACTTTTAGGATTCTCTCTTTGTCCATGTCAATGTGAGTTTGTAACTACCATTTAAAAGGTGCAGAGTTGAATCATTTAATTTGTCACACACACTCAGAATAATGCAGAGTCATTGGCTACACCACTATGATTATGTAATGGTGTCATGTATAGCCTTTATGGAGTCAACTTCCTGGCTGGTGTACATCCAGAGTCCTGGGCAGGACACCTGTATTGATTCTAACCTATTTAAATATGCATCATGTAATCTAATCAACCTCAGTTACATGAGTCTGTATTTGTCTTAATGAACTGTAGCATGCAGCCTCACACTACAGCAGCCTATGGCTGTCTTCTTGTTAACAGGAGTGCCTTTCTTTCCACGTTAGCTAATGTGTAGAAAAGCATCTTTAGCAATAATGTATGTGCAATACTGTGTGAGCAAGAATGTAATGTACCAATCCCAGAGAATTTATCCCTCCTCTCCATCTGTATGCTCTCTTTCTTTCCCTTTCACTCCTCCAGTGATGTTTGGGCCCTGGGGTGTGTCCTGTATGAAATGTGCACGCTAAAGCATGCAGTAAGTATTTGTGTGTGTGTGTGTTTAGGTGTGTCTTAAAGTCAGTTACAGAGTGAACCTGGGGCAGGCACAATATAAACGCTCACTCTCTCCCATATATAATGCATGATGATTCTCTCTGGAGTCAGTTGTGTTTCAGATAGTCTTTTTTAATGGCTGATCATATCTACTGAGCAGGTGGTCTGTTTAATTCTAAAAAGGTCGAATAATATTAATTACATTTAAACATTTTGAGTTATTAAGGAGACAATCTTATCCAAAGCGACAGTCACTTTAAGAATGTTTACATATTTTGCATTACATCTCATATGTATTCTATTCTACTGTATCTTAGTCTATGCCGCTCTGACATTGCTCGTCTAATATTTATATATTCTTAATTCCATTCCTTTACTTTAGATTTGTGTGTATATGTTGTGAAATTGTTAATTGCTTGTTAGATATTACTGCACTGTTGGAGCTAGAAACACAAGCATTTCACTACACCCGCAATAACATCTGCTAAATATGTGTATGTGACAAATACAATTTGATTTGATTTCAACTTACATTAGTGAGTGCACACATTTTCAGACTTTTGTACTGGTCCCTTGTGGGAATCAAACCTATAACCCTAGCATTGCAAGCACCATACTCTACCAGCTGGGCCACACAGGACCACTATTCATAATGTCAGAAGAGGCCATTCGTGTAATCAGTCATTCCCTTTGGTTGTGTCTGGCTTGCTATTTTAGTTATTAAGGAAGTATACCGTGTGTGTTCCCTCTTAGTTTGAGGCAGGTAATATGAAGAACCTGGTTCTGAAGATCATCCGGGGCTCGTACCCCCCTGTGTCGATCCACTACTCCCAGGACCTTCGCTCTCTCATGGGCCAGCTGTTCAGACGCAACCCCCGGGAGAGACCCTCTGTCAGCTCTATCCTCGACAAACCCTTCCTCTCCCACAGAATCTTCAGGTTCCTCACCCCAGAGGTAGGATACATACACACACACACAAGGTCCCAGGGACTGTTAGCCCTTTGACAGTATGATACACACACTGTGAATCTAGTCTTTTCAGCACAACCATATGACGTTTGGTTTTCTCCCATTCAGATTATCGCTCAGGAATTCAGCCATAGCTTCCTCCACAAGCAGCCTAAAGCAGGTGTGGCGCAGGCGGCATCAGGTAAACACACACACCACATAAAATGCTAACACATTTGAATGAATACACATGCCTCACTCTTACACCAAGAACCTCAACTTTGTAATGTAGTATCTTTCTTACCCTATCTAGCCAAGCGTCGCGCCCCTGCTCCCATGCCTGTAACTCCAGCCCAGAAGATCACCAAACCAGCCGCCAAATATGGAGTGCCTTTAAATGTCAGGAAAGCCTCAGATGCAGCCATGAAACCTGCAGAGTGGAAACCAGCCGTCAAACACAAGATGGTTAGTACTGGAAGAGAGCCAGTGGCGTCTTTCAGCCTTCTCAAACAGGATGATCCTATACTGGCTGTGCATCGTTGTCTACTGCCCCTCCACTGAGACAGATCTATTCATATTGGTTATGAATGTGTGTTATGAAGATGTCTGTCATGTTACACCTCAGTGGGACATGGATGGGCATGTGTGTGTGTGTGTGTGTCCTCTGAGTCTGAACCCCAGTGTTATATGTTGCTCAGGCCCCCGTCCCCCTCCCAGCAGTACCCCAGAGGAGAGTGAGTCGAGTGGAGGAAGAGAGGAGGAAATATGAGGTAGCTACAACAGAGAGAGCGCCTCCTGTAACCTGTATTAACCCCTGCATCTCCTTTTCTTCCTTCCATTACCCCACCCACATAAAGTTCCCTCCTGACGTACATCCTTTTTTCTTCCTCATCATCACTCATCCAAACAGAGTGCAGCCCCCCACTTCTCCTCTTCCAGACAGTTTGAATAGCCCTCCCTCTTCTACACCCCTCTTTCTCCTAACCTGCCGAAAGGGTGCTCTTTTTTCCCCCCCTCCTTGTATACCTGTTCTATAGCAGTGAACCTCTTGCGTCTTAGTAAGTTTGGTTTCATGTTGACCATTGTGTTTACACTACAGGAAGGTGCCAGGAAGAAAAGGATGGAGCTGATTGAGAAAGAGAGGAAACAGAGGGAGCAGGTCAGCTGGGTGTCTAGCATTTGATATACTGTATTACATCTGAAATATGAAACTTCAGATTATTCATCTTTATTTGTTCTTCAGATGTTTCTGTTGAAGGCTGGACAGATGAAGAGATATGAGCGGGAAAAGGTGAGTCAAATCTAATGTTATTTGCCACGTGCTTCGTAAACAACAGTTGTACACTAACAGTGAAGTGCTTACTTACGGGCCCCACAACAACGCAGAGAGAAAAATAATAGAAAAAATAACAACACAAAAATAACTACACAATGAGTAACGATAACTTGGCTATATACAGGGAACACCAGTACTGAGTCGATGTGCAGGTGTATGAGGTAATTGAAGTAGACTGGTACATATGGATAAAGTGACTAGTCAATAGGATAGCTAATAAGCAATAGCAGCAGCGTATGTGATGAGTCAAAAGGGGGCCATTGCAGAAAGTAGCTATTTGGTTAACTATTTAGCAGTCTTATGACTTGATGGTGGAAGCTGTTCAGGGTCCTGTTGGTTCCAGACTTGGTGCATCGGTACTGCTTACCATGCGGTAGCAGAGAGAACAGTCTCTGACTTGGGTGGCTGGAGTCTTTTGACCATTTTTAGGGCCTTCCTTGACAGCGGGGGTAGTATAACCGTAGACAGTAGTTATTTACACTGTAACATTATGACATTGCAGTAGTGACGATCAAACTTAAGCATTTCATGTAATGCTTATAGTGACTAGTGAACTTTGACCCCCAGATAAACCGGATCAACCGAGCTCGAGAGCAGGGCTGGAGGCACGTCCTGAGCTCTAGTGGAGGCAGCAGTCCAGAGAGGAAGGTACAGAATGACCCCACCCCCCCCATCATCATCATCTACTGTGGTTTCACTTCATTAGTCTCACTACACTGGAGATGTTTTATCATCAATCAAAGCTTCTCCTCTCTACCTCACTGTCTTATCTGTCCCCAGTGTTTTGTAGGAGGTGGTGGTATGATGGCTGGGTTTGCAGCTCCTGTCCCAGAGCCCCTGCTTCCTGCTCCATGTCCTGCCCAGGGCCCCACCCCAGGCCCTGCCCCGCTCTCCCCTAGCAGGGGCCCGTATGAACACTACCATGCTGCTCTGGACCAGCTGGCCAAACCTCAGCCCAAAGAGGGTGCCAGAGAGGGATTCACAGCAGGAGGAGACACTCCTGTTAGGTGGGTTCAGCCATCATTTCCTTTGGGTAATTTATTGACTCAGGTGACTGATTGTGTTGTTTTGTATGTGTAAGGGGTGTGCCAGCTGCTGCCAGCTCAGTGCTGCCCAATGGCCCTGCTCGTCTCCCAGACCCTGATGTGGTGAAGAGAGAGCTACGGAGGCTAGAGTATGTCACCAAACAAACTCATGTTAGCAGGTCCGTGGTTGGTCACAAACCATTCTAGAAAACATTACTCTGTCTCTGACTGGCAGTAAAGCTTTGCTTGATATTGGATCATATTTATTAGTTATTCCTTACGTTGTATCAATACTAAGTCAATTAAATCACTTCCTCTCCAACTGTCTCCAGGCAACGGGGTCACGCAGCAGCTGAACGGGCCAATCAGGTTCAGGAGTTTCTGCAGCGTAAGAGAGATGCCATGCTGAACAAGGTCCGCGCTGAGGGACAGCTGGTACGTTTTCTCCTTCCTGTCCCCCATTTCTATACTTCTGCTCACTGAACAATAGGATGGCTCTTTAAAGTCTGTTAAGTTCTCACAAAAGATAACGGAGTTGTTGTATGGTCATGGTTAATAACCAAAGTATCGATCTGGAATCAAGGTTGAATTGCATGCTTACCGGAGTTTGGACAAAATGCAGCACATTTTTATACATGTGAAATGTGGTTGAATTGAACGGTGAACAGGGTGCCCGGCAAAACCTGGCAGCCATCTATGGTCGGTCCAGCTACAGCAGGCCCAAACCCAACAAAGAGGAGGAGGTAGGAGCCCAGCTCTCAGCTCTGGATGTCCAGCCGGCCTCACCCCATCTGATCCCTCACTCATAACAACATGCCTGGGTTTGGCTTGCCCTCTTCAGTTGTGTCTGCATGACACTACACTCAGACACATCCCCTTAAAGGAATAATCCACTTAAAAACGATCTTTTTGTATTTTGTTCATTAATCGACTGTTGATACAGTCCCAAAATGTTTTGCATGTCAGCAATCAAGTTTTCAAGATGGGCTTTCAAAAAGCAAGTTGTCACTTGCCACATCATCATGATGCAAAACACTCTTGAAAACCTGATTGCTGACTTTCTTAATATTTTGGGACTGTATATTTTTTGATTGGATTATTCCTGTAACTCTGCAGTCAAAGTCACCCAGCAGCACCTCCCAGTGTCCGACTCCCTGTATTGCATGTACTGTGTCACCAGGTGTGTGTGTCAACGCACTAGTGTGATTCAGACCTCATACATTTGGTGCACCAGTAATAGCTTTTTTTCCCCTTTCCATAACATATTTTTGTGCACATTATGTTGTCCCTTTTTTTTGAGCATTTTTTTATGGAATAAATTAATCTCAAGCAACTCCAGTGTTTCCTTTTTAGGTGTTTGAGTAACTCAAGCTTTGTTTTTGTATATTGCACCAGTGTCTTTCTTGCAGTATCAAGTATGTGGATGACTGATTATACATCGGTTCTTACATGTCATTTGTTATAGGAAACCATTTTAGTGGATTATTTTGTCATCTGTTTGTGTATGTTGTATAGCTTTGTGTCATGATGTGTAACCTGTGTGAGTATGATCCGTGCTGTAGCCTCTTAGCAATATGTGAACTCTTTGTTTGTGTGTTAGTATAACTTCTGCAGTTATGTTCTCAGGAGTACCTGTCCCGGCTGAGGCAGATCAGGCTACAGAACTTCAATGAGAGACAGCAGATTAAAGCACGCCTCAGAGGAGTGAAGGTATCCTTCCACCCTTTTAGAACACATCAGCATAACATCCTTTTAATCAGCCTCTGAACTTCTGTTATGTTTTGGCATTTTTGTTTGCGGGTAATGGCGGCATCCTCTGGTTGTTCGGGTGATCAATCCAGTACGACAGTGATGGCTCAGACAGCAAGGAGTCCTGTGAGGAGACAGAGCTGAGGAGAAAGAAGATTGAAGCCCTGAAGGCCCAAGCGCAGGCCCGTGCTGCTGTGTTGAAGGAGCAGCTAGAGAAAAAAAGGAGAGAGGCCTATGAGAGAGAAAAGAGAGCCTGGGAGGATCACGTAAGTCCCCATACTCCTCAAGCTCATCTGCTACAATTGTACAGCATGTGTAGGATTAAAATCACTAACATTGATTGTGGTGTGTTTTTGTCAGCTTGCAGCTCGAGGCGTGAAGGTTGGAATGGTAGCAGGAGGTGTAGCAGTAGAGCTAGCTCCTCAGCCTGGCCCCTCCCTCCCTGTACAGGACTTTGTAGCTAGAGCCCAGCCTGCATCCAAACCCCCCACCCCTGTCATCTCCATGACTTCTGCTCTGAAGGACGTGGGAGCAGTCAGTAAACACTTAAAGCTTTCACAGTTATTTTCCTCCATTATTCAATTTTTATTACACATGCTTTCTTTTCCCATTTGTCTGTCTCCCAGCAGCTTGCGTCTGTGCAGAGCTCTTTTAAAGATGACTTTCCTAAAACGGACGTCATTAAGGTGAGTTGGGTCAATAACTTCCAATACAGCACAGTGCTGCGTCACAAAATTACTATTTTACACTGAGGCTAGTTGGTTGCAGTGCCTTTTGGTTTATAGTAAGACAGTAACTATATGTTTGGTTTTATTGGTGATTTCTTCAGAGTGAGAAGAAGGAGATTCTCCGGAGACTGAATCAGAACTTGAAGGCCCAGAGCCCTGAGGAGGAGGTGTCAGCCACACCCTCAGAAGAACTATGCCTCACCCCCCAGCAGAGCCAGCCTATCGCAGAAGAGAGACCATCCTCTGGTGGGGACAGGAAGAAGTGGGAGGCTGTAGCTCCGTCTATTCTCTCTGTAGCCCAGCAGACTCTAGAAGAGACCTGTATCAGAACGACTGGTGTGTTATACCATCTGTCTCCTAGAGCCGGACTCTTAAACAGAATCTTGTTCGCTATAGAAAGGACTAGGACCTGTTTGAATTGCTGGATTGACAAGAACCGTGGATCCTTACTCTCACCTTTTTAATTCTGAGCTCCATATCTCTTCCTCTCCTTCTCCCCAGGCTCTCAGGCTCTGTCTCCAGAGGAGAGACCGTCCTCTGGTGGGGACAGGAAGAAGTGGGAGGCTGTAGCTCCGTCTATTCTCTCTGTAGCCCAGCAGACTCTAGAAGAGACCTGTATTCGAACGACTGGTGAGTTATACCATCTGTCTCCTAGAACCGGACTCTTAAACAGAATCAAATCAAATTTATTTGTCACATCCACATGGTTAGCAGATGTTAATGCGAGTGTTGCGAAATGCTTGTGCTTCTAGTTCCGACAATGCAGTAATAACCAACGAGTAATCTAACCTAACAATTCCAAAACTACTACCTTATACACACAAGTGTAAAGGGATAAAGAATATGTACATAAAGATATGAATGAGTGATGGTACAAAACGGCATAGGCAAGATGCAGTAGATGGTATCGAGTACAGTATATACATATGAGATGAGTAATGTAGGGTATGTAAACATTATATTAAGTAGCATTGTTTAAAGTGGCTAGTGATATATTTTACATCAATTCCCATTATTAAAGTGGCTGTAGTTGAGTCAGTGTGTTGGCAGCAGCCACTCAATGTTAGTGGTGGCTGTTTAACAGTCTGATGGCCTTGAGATAGAAGCTGTTTTTCAGTCTCTCGGTCCCAGCTTTGATGCACCTGTACTGACCTCGCCTTCTGGATGATAGCGGGGTGAACAGGCAGTGGCTCGGGTGGTTGTTGTCCTTGATGATCTTTATGGCTTTCCTGTGACATCGGGTGGTGTAGGTGTCCTGGAGGGCAGGTAGTTTGCCCCCGGTGATGCGTTGTGCAGACCTCACTACCCTCTGGAGAGCCTTACGGTTGTGGGCGGAGCAGTTGCCATACCAGGCGGTGATACAGCCCGACAGGATGCTCTCGATTGTGCATCTTTAGAAGTTTGTGAGTGCTTTTGGTGACAAGCCAAATTTCTTCAGCCTCCTGAGGTTGAAGAGTCACCGCTATAGAAAGGACTAGGACCTGTATGAATTGCTGGATTGACAAGAACCGTGGATCTTTACTCTCACCCTTTTGATTCTGAGCTCCATCTCTCTTCCTCTCCTTCTCCCCAGGCTCTCAGGCTCTGTCTCCAGAGGAGAGACCGTCCTCTGGTGGGGACAGGAAGAAATGGGAGGCTGGATCTCCGTCTATTCTCTCTGTAGCTCAGCAAACCCTAGAGGATACCTGTATCAGGACCGCTGGTGAATAACCTAGATGCATGCATTCCAGCACAATATCTCCTACATCCAGACTATATCTAAATGTATACTAATAGATATCTGTTTGTGTATGTTGTAGAACAGACAGTGGGTGAGGTCATTCGGATGGATGTGCTACAGGACGACGCCCCTAGAAAAGCATGGGGGCGGAGCCCAGATTCTCAGGTGCTGAGAGTTCTACAGGAGGCGGAGCTTCAGCCTCTTACCCAGCTGCTGGGGAATGTCAACATCTGTGAAGAGAAACTCACTGGCGAGTCCTTAATATACCCACCAACACACACTTACCATTACCAACCACATTCCGTACAGACTCAACGTCTAGGTGCTAATGATTCTGATTGGTTCCCATTCAGACAACTTGATTCAGACGGCTAAGATGGTTGGTGTGAGTGGAACTAAGGAAGTGATGCATTCAGAGGCAAGCCCACCTGCTGTGATATCTGTCGTTAAGAACACAGAGGTCCAAGGTCAGGAAGAGGGGACGATCTCAGTAGACGTGACGGGTCAGGAGAAGAGGCAGGCTATATTAGAAGAGATGCTAAAGACCCCACCCAAACCGATAGAGATGGAGGGTGAGGGAGTGGGTTACATACTATACAGGTTGTCAGATACTGGCAATCTTCATCCAGAGACATGCAGTCAGTGTATTATATAACACCACCTAAATCACTCAGTCAGTTGTTCTCTTGTTCTCTCCAGATCCAGCAGACTTGGAGTCAGTGGTCCTGGAGGAGTGCCCAAAGCAGGCCTCAAATTCACCAGCTGGAGTAGTGCAGGCCTGGGAGAAACGAGCTCTGCCGCTGGGGTGAGGGTTTGCTGGCTCCCCACTGGAGCTGGATTACAGAGATCTAATCCAAGAATAGGTTTAGTTAATCAAGACCTAATGTGATTTACATTGGATTAAAAACCTGTACCTTTTGACTAATATGTGACTTGAACTGTAATGAAGCTTAGACATAATATAAGTATTTTCTTTTTCTAAATTTTACCCCCTTTTCTCCCCAATTTTGTGGTATCCAATTGTTAGTAGTTACTATCTTGTCTCATCGCTACAACTCCCGTACGGGCTCGGGAGAGACGAAGGTCGAAAGCCATGCGTCCTCCGAAACACAACCCAACCAAGCCGCACTGCTTCTTTAACACAGCGCGCATCCAACCCGGAAGCCAGCCGCACCAATGTGTCGGAGGAAACCCTGTGCACCTGGCAACCTGGTTTGCGTGCACTGCGCCCGGCCCGCCACAGGAGTCACTGGTGCGCGATGAGACAAGGATATCTCTACCAGCCAAACCCTCCCTAACCCGGACGACGCTGGGCCAATTGTGTGTCCGCCCACGGACCTCCCGGTCGCGGCCGGCTGCGACAGAGCCTGGGCGCGAACCCAGAGTCTCTGGTGGCACAGCCCCTAGACCACTAGTATCCTAAAATGTCGTCTACGTATTTCCCAAAAGCAATTATAATGAGAGGACCATAAACAATAACTAGTAATGCTGCATACTCAAATCTCACCTTTCTGATAAAATTGCTGAGGTGTAGTCACTTTGGAGGACACAAGCTCAAGTACACAGTTCAAATATGAAATATTTTATGACGTATTTCCTATTCAACAAAACTGTATGAATAAGGCTTGAAATTGCTCATCTGCTTTCTTAATATAGTACAATCAAATTAGAAAACCACTAACTATAAGATTTGTATGTTTAGTGTTTAGAAAATGTGCATATTTTCTCAAGGTCTCTCTTGATCAAACCCCCCCCACTGCTGTGAATGTCACACAGATCTCTATCTTGGCTTCCAAAACTAATTAGGAACTCACTCTCCTTTAATCTCATATACATCTTGTACATCTATGACAAACAAAGTGGAATTATTTTAGATTACTGGCTATAAATCGACCTCTGAATGTGCTATAGTGATGAAATAACGCTCTCCTGCTGCACTACGGTGTAAGGATTGCAGGCATTTGCTTTGTCAGTGGCTGAATACATATGGTTCAGCCAGGAGTTGATGGACAGTTGGAAGAGCAAATTAAATAGTAGGAGGGACATCCCAGCTTCAAGTTGTTTCAGATTTCACATCCTAGATTTCACAAAAATATACTGTGTCTGGGAACCAGATTGATTTATAATTGAAAATGTCAGTCGGAACTGGTACCAGAACCACGCAGGTCCCCTGAACAGGGGTGTTGACATCTAAGTGGTTTTAAGAAATGTTCATGAAACTCAATTATCAAGAATTATGTCTTGATTTTGTATATGATTCTCCTATTAGGCCACCAGAGGGCAGAGTAACACCAGCAGAAACCAAAGAGGTTGGGGAGAAAGCAGAGAAGCAACCTGAATCCTCCGGTAAGCTGAGAGAGACACTTCTAGAACTAAACTGCCTTTGGTGTCCCATACTCACCTCCCTCCCTCCCTCTAGGTATAGCACCTGTGTATGAGGAACCTCTGTTTGTGAAGCTGTGCTCCTCGCCGGCCCACCGCCGTACTGCAGCTCTGGTTCTTATGTCAGCCCAGTCGTCCATGGAGGACTCGTCCTCTTCTCTAGCCTCACGCTCTCGCTCCGTCTCTCCTCTCCGCTCCAAACACCACAACGCCCTTCTCATCGGCCTCTCCACCGGCCAGTTTGATGCCAATAACCCAAAGGTGAACAACACTTCTCATCAAGGAGACTGGAGATAAGAACTAAGGAGAATGAATGGATGTGGAATTGCTAAATAATTATGAATAACTATTAACATAATCACACTGTTATGGTGACCCTGAACATCCTCTTATAATACAACACAACACAAGTAACGAGCATATTCTCCTTTTATAAAATGAACAAACAACATCTTTCAGAGGTGAATGAAATTGGCTGGTTAATTTCTATCAGCCAGTATTCTATATCAATCACAGACATTATCTGTACCTTCCATTTAATATGATATTTTATTCTATCCTCTAAGGTGATGTTCAGCTGTAGAGGAAGTTTAGGAAATGTACTCTGCCTGTGCCTGAGAAATGTGGAGGTTCTGTGGTATTTTTAGGTTTTGATTCAGTCTTTATTAATGAAGGGCTTTGGAATAGAGCCAGTCATATTAATCACATGGTCTGAAGAAGGCATGATGAGTGAGGCTATTTATCTTCCTGCATTTTTCATAACATCCATCTGGGACGGAGGAGAGAGGTGCAGAGAGAGACAGGCGAAGCTCCCTGTTATTTGTTTGTAGGGATGGGTGTGTCAGAGCTCTACCTTTGATCCGTGTGTGTACTCTGGTCCAGCTTTGAGCCCTACATGTATGTGTTTTCAGCGATGGCTCTCCCTGGACAAAGCGTTATTAATGCAATTCTTCCACATCCCTGATGTGTCATCATACCAGAGGCCACTCCACTGGCCAGCCTCACGCATGCACACACACCTGCACACATGTCCTCGAACATGCTCCAACTGACACCTCAACTGGCCCCAGGTTAAAGGCATTTTTCACATTTAAAAAAAAATCTTTGTTTAACTAGGTAAGTCAGTTAAGAACAAATTCTTATTTTCAATGACTGCCTAGGGGTTAACTGTCTGTTCAGCTCGGGGATTTGAACTTGCAACCTTTCGGTTACTAGTCCACTGCTCTAACCACTAGGCTACCCTGCTGCCCCAAAAGGAATTTGATTACAATTTGATTAATTTCCTTGATCTTCTGGACACCTGACCTGCACTATAACTTATGGCAAAAAAAACAAATCCTGTTGCAAACTTTCAAAAAAAGTAAAGTTGGTGCTAAAAATATGCATCTGTGATATTTATTTAGTCATGGTGGGTGTGTGACCGGTGCTTTACTGTTTGTCCTCAGATGCTGCGTACCTGCTCTCTACCAGACCTCAGCAGACTGTTCAGCTCTCTACAGGAGGCAGGAGGGGCCAACGGGGCGGTTGCCCCTGACAACGACAACAATCTGGATATAGAGGACATGGAGGAAGAGGAGGAAGAAGAGGCCAAAGAGGATGAACAATCAGAGACTGAAGAGTAAGATACTCATTGCACTACACATGCGCGCACACACACAGTGACTATATGTAGAATACAAAGAAACCCAATTTCACTTCTCTGTTATGTGGAACATCCTTTGTGCAGTTTGAAAACATGATGTGCTATGAGTACTATGAACTGTGTTCTCTCAGTGTGTATGAGGATGATGACTTGAGGGAGCTAAGGGCCTCCATGGAGAGACTCCTGCAGGAGGAGCGCAGCGAGGAAGATGAGGGGGGATCTGGCTCTAATTCTGGTAGTCCTCCAGAGGAAGAGGGAGGTGATGGCTTTAACGGCAACCCTGCTGAGGATGAAGATGATGAGGAGCTGAACGGGATGGCTGTGGATGAGGAGGAGGGTTCTAATGGGAGTCCAGGTGATGAAGAGGCAGGACACACACTCACCAACGGACTGGAAGAAGAGGAGCACCACAGCAGTGAGAGCCAGCTCAATGAAGAATGGCAATCGGGTACATTAGTAATCCTTCCTTCATCCACATGCACAATACTGTAGCTACAATGCATGCAGCCAGAAGCAGATTGTCAATAGGATTGTGTGTGATCAACAGATGACAGTGGTGAGGAGGAGGACGGTGCGGCTGAACAGCAGGACAGCATATTCAGCCGTCTGGAGGAGCTGCGGTTTAACCTGGAGCAGGAGATGGGCTTTGAGAACTTTATAGAGGCCTACAACAAGATCAAGGTATGAATGGGACCTGTTTACCCTCTACCCTCCTGAAGTCATTAATTATCTATGATACAGCAATTACTCATGGTCATTGAATTTTCATGATGTCCTTGTACCATTAAAGGCAATTCATGAAGATGAGGATGAGAACATCGACATGGGCCCCGACATGGTACTGAATATCCTGGGGACTGAGCACCAGCACCTGTACCCCAACATCCTTCACCTGGTCATGGCTGATGGAGCCTATCAAGAGGGTTAGTATCAAGAGGGTTAGAGTCCTTGTTTTTCTGTGTGTGTGTGTGTGTCCCACCTTCTCTTATTCCCCCTTTGTTTTGATGGATCTCTTTTCCCTCATGTTTAAATCACGGTCCCATATGTGTTTTTCTATTAATTGTTGTGTTCAGCCAGTATGCTGATTCCCTCTTAAACAGGTTTTCCCAGAGCGCTAGACTGCGTGAGCGAGCCAATAAACCCTTTAATCTAATCTGCCCAATCCTATTCTCCCCTAACGCCCCACGGGCTCAGACACTTAGGGACTATGTCGACGTGAAACACACCCTAAAGACTCTCTGTCTGTCTCCCCCTCACTCCCCCGCCTCACCCCTGTGCCAAGTCAGCTGTCATATGCTGGGGGAATGGAGGGGAGAGGGAGTGTTTAATTTGTGTCTGATGGAACAGAACGGAACTCCACCAGGACATGAGAGCAGAGGCTTCAGATGGCTCTCAAGCTCTCTTTGTTTTGTTCTCTCTAACACTTTGGATAAAATGAACACTTGTCTTTCTCTCCCCCCTTACCACTCTATTCTGTGTAGATGTCCAGTGCTGGTCTGTTTGTCTCTAACAGCCTTGCTCCCTCCCTTTCGATCCATTTTTATTTGATCTGATGTGTGACTCAAGCCCTTCCATTTAGGCAGAGATGTTAATGGAACCAGGCAGGAGGCTTTCTCTCTGAAGCTCAAGGCTTCTGATTTCAAACTCTTTTTACTCTGCTGCTTGAAGTCTGCCTGTAATGGGAATTAGTCTAACCTGTCGCTGAAGATTAGAGCCTCCATTGATTCTTAAAGGGTTACATGTCTGAATGGAGTGTGTTTGACTGTTGGGCCTAAGGGGGTGATCCTGCTGAATGTTGTGTTATGGTTGTTTTGTCTTGTAGGGTGCCAGATTCACACCTTTTTATAGTGTTCAGGGTTTAAGGTCACTGATTTGGGATTAATGGAAATATGAATTTAGTAATAAAGACTGCAAAAGTGATGTGCTCAGCTTTTTGCCCAGCACCTCAGATTAAGAAAGCTGATTTGACCTGGGGCTCTGAGTGTACTCAGCCACTCTCTCATGCTACAGCCTATCTAATGACTCATTGGTTTTAACATGCAACTTCACATCTCTCTCTCTCCATCCCCTCTTCCTCTTTTAGATAATGATGAATAGGGGATATGTGTCCAAGCCGCTGGCAGCTTCTGACAATCTGCTAGTCATCTGATGTCTTCCCAAGGTGCACTGCATGTGGTAGACGACTCTCTGCGTGGAGGGTTGGGGCCATAGATGGATCTGGGAGGGGTTGGAGCCAGGCTCTGGCACAGTTGCATGATTGAATAGGCTATCTAGTACACTGATGTCTGTATTTCCTACTTCCACTTCCACACAACACCGGACTCACTCTTTTTTAACTTCATGTTCATATGAAAGTGCATTATCAAGAAATACTTTCTGGTAACCAAAGTTAAATGGAAGGTTTCGTCAAACATAAATCTGTCTGTATCTGTTGGAATATATTCATGGACCAGCACCATATTAAATGGTCAATTTAAAGGTCAAACAGGTGATTGTACATGTGATATTCCTAATGCTGGGGTTAGGACCACCCAGTCACCATCCTCACAATACAAACCAGGTCAACTAATATAAACGTGCAAAACATATTTTCCATAAAAACCCGTTGGACCTCCTTTTTTTAAAATTACTTTTTCATACAGCTAAATGTTATCTAATGCATTTTCACATTTCTTACCTGTTCCGTTAACCCAAAAATATGTGTTGAGCTCAAAAGGAAGATCACTTTTTGTTTAAGGATGTTGTATGTTGGCATGGTAGCAGCTGCAAGGGACTGCTACTTGTTTGCTTTATGTCAAGTCAGATTGTTACTCTGTTAAGAGAATTGTAAAGATATAAATTACTGGTAATGATGTCGATTTTAAAGCGTTATTCTTATTTGATAATAAAGGAAATATTGTAAATAAATGCTTTTTTCTAATCTTTGTTTTAAGTCTTGTTTGGTGTTTTACTGTATGCATGTTTGTGTATGATGACTCTGCATAGATCCATTACGCTCAAGAAGGACTAAAAGGTTACATTTCAGACTGCTGTGTTTTCAAAAACATTCCTTTTATTGCGCTTTTCTCAGAAGTGTGTGTGTGTGTGGTGGCTGGTGATAATTGTAGCTCTTGCACAATCAAGCTTTGCCAGCCACTATATGAAGGATCACTATGTTGTAATATACTTTGTGACACTGCATGTGGTGAGCCCTACATCTCTACAGGCAACTCTCTGAGGGTTGACTCACAGGAGGGGCTTGTGTTGTCCTGTCCATCAGAAACCACTGTTCAGCTGCGATCAAACTACAGTGGGAGAACCCTACTGTGGATTTCCCCTGACCCAAGGCATACTAAATGACAAAATTCTAATAACAAATATTCTCAGACTACAGGGACCACTATAGTCCCTGTGCCCAAGAAAGCGAAGGTAACCTGCCTAAATGACTACTGCCTGCAGCACTCACGTTGGTAGCAATGAAGTGCTTTGAAAGGCTGGTCATGGCTCAAATCAATACCATCATCCCAGAAACCCTAGACCAGCGATAAATTTGCATACCGCCTCAACAGATCCACAGATGATTCAATCGCACTCCACACTGCCCTTTCATAACCTGGACAAAAGGAACAGCTATGTGAGAATGTGGTTAATTGACTACAGCTTAGCGTTCAACACCATAGTGCCCACAAAGCTCATCACTAAGCTAAGGAGCCTGGGACTTAACACCTCCCTCTGCAACTGGATCCTGGACTTCCCGTCGGGCCGCCCCCCCAGGTGGTAAGGGTAGGCAACAACACATCTGCCACGCAGATCCTCAACACGGGGGCTCCTCAGGTGCGTGCTTAGTCCCCTCCTGTACTCCCTGTTCACTTACGACTGCGTGGCCAAGCACGACTCCAACACCATTAAGTTTGCTGACGACAACGGTGGTAGGCCTGATCACCGACAACGATGAGACAGCTTATATAGAGGTCAGAGACCTGGCATTGTGGTGCCAGGACAACAACCTCTCCCTCAACATGAGCAAGACAAAGGAGATGATCGAGGACTACAGTAATGACCCAAATTCACATCGACTGGGCTGTAGTGGGGTGCGACGAGAGTTTAAAGTGTCCACATCACCAGTAAACTATCATGGTCCAAACACCAAGAAAGTCGTGAAGAGGGCATGAAACACCAACACCAATTAACAAGACATTACAGACAACCACAAATCAAGACTTGACAAACTGGACAGTACTCTAAGTGTGATAGGACCAGGGATTGACCATATAACTGGACAGTACTCTTAAGTGTGATAGGACCAGGGATTGAATCACCTGATTCAGTGTGCTTGATGTTACATAATCTCAACATTTTCTTGTAACAGCATCTTAATAACAATATTATCTATGTATTTTGACCATGATAAAGCTATGTCCAACATGACGCCTAGTAGTTTAAAAAAAAACTTGCTCTACATGCGTTCTCTTCATCAACAAATTCAATTGGGGATCATCGGCAAGCATATATCTTGAACCAAATACAACAAATTTTGTTTTAGAAATGTTCAACACCAATTTGTTAATTTCAACCCACTCAGACACCATTCTTAGTTCACTGCTTAGTACATCTGTTAGCTCATTACATTCTGATGCTGTGCTATACATTGTAGTCGTCAGCATACATGACCACTCTTGCTTTGTTCATTACTGAAGATAAATCATTAGTGAAGTTAGAGTAGAGAAGTGAGCCTAGACAACTTCCTTGAGGAACACCACAGTGTATATCTTTACTGTTTGAAAATCTAACATTAAAGAACAATTTTTGCCTTCTCCTGGATAGATAGCTTTCCATCCAGGATAGAGCTGCAGACTTAAAACCATAACATTTGAGTTTACCTAGTAACAGTTCATGATCAATTACATCAAAAGCAGCACTGAAATCTAGCAACACTGCACCAACTAACTTCCTGTCATCCATACTCTTTAACCAATCATCTGTCATTTGTGCTAAGGCCGTACTCGTAGAATGCCCTTTGTTTGCGTGCTGGAAATCCGTTATCAGAGCATTACATGAGAAATAATCCTTGATTTGTACAGATACAATTTTTTCCAATAATTTACTTAACACAGGCAGCAAGCAAGTAGACTATTAGGACCAGTGAATGCAGATTTTTTATCCTTGGGTAGTGGAATAACCTTTGACTCTTTCCAGACTTCTGGGCACACCCCATACATCAAGCACTTATTACAAATATGAGTGATTGGGGTAGATATTTAGTCAGCTATAACTCTAAGCAATTTGGCGTCAAGATTATCTGTACCAGGTGACTTGTCATCCGAAAGAGACAACAGCGTCCTTTCTACCTCTTCCCTTTCTCCTTGATGAAATTCAAACCTGCATTGATTGCCTCTCCTTCATGATACAATCTTTTATAAGAGTATATTTATTTATTTTTAATTTGACCTTTATTTAACTAGGCAAGTCAGTTAAGAACAAATTCTTATTTTCAATGACGGCCTAGGAACAGCGGGTTAACTGCCTGTTCAGGGGCAGAACGACAGATTTGTACCTTGTCAGCTTGGGGATTTGAACATGAAACCTTTCGGTTACTAGTCCAACACTCTAACCACTAGGCTACCCTGCCGCCCCGGGCCAGGGATTGACCATATAACTGGACAGTACTCTAAGTGTGATAGGACCAGGGATTGACATGGAGCCATCAGTTGGAATCATAGCATTCCTCAATTTGTCAACTTTGACTGGAAAATATTAATTCAACTAGTTTGCGATGTCATGTGGTTTTGTAATAAATATACCCTCTGATTCAGCAAAAGAGGCAGACGTTCGAATTCCTACCCATAATAGTGTTCAACGTTTTCCACAGTTTTTTTCATCACCCTTTACTTCATCAATTTTGTGCTGATATAATCCCTTCTTCTTTCCTTTGTTTAGCTTGGTCAAAAGATTTCTTAATTTACAAAAACTTTGCTTATCAAACAGAGTGCCAGATTTATCTGCTACTTTTAAGGCATTATAACGTTGAATCATTACATTTCTCAGCTTATCATCAATCCATGGGGCACCGTTTGACCTCACAGTGCATTTCCTTA